>NC_057811.1:50666542-50691418 GCF_018294505.1 Triticum aestivum
CTGGGCCGCCACCCGCACCCCCGCGCCCCCGGCCCAGCCCACCTCCTCCCTCGCCCCTTCCCTGTTCCCCCGACCGGGTCGGAACAGGGGCGCGCTGCCGCCGCACCCCCTCGCCGGCGGTGAACCCCGCGAGAGGATAAGGGCGCCAGCGGCCCCCGCTCCCTCGGGCCTCTCTCCCACTCACCCCGCTCACTCCCTCGGCCTCTGCGCCTCTCCCCCGGATCCGCGCCGCTCTCCTCTTCCCCACGCCCGACGCGCTCGCCGCCGTTCACCGTCGTTCACACGGCCACCGTACCCACCTCGCCGCCCCAAGGTGTCTCCAAGGACCGCCGTCGCCCGCTGCATCGTCTGGTGCATCCCGTTGGAGACCGGAGCCCCTACAACGAGCACACCGAGCTCGTCTTCCCCGCACGGCCGCCGTCGATCGCCGCCCCGTTTCGCCTCCGACGAGCCTCCCCGAGCGCGCTGCCGTCCCCCTACAGCCGCGCGGTGAGCTCCTCTACCTCCTCCCCCTCTCCGCTAGCTCGCCCGCGCTCCGTAGCTGCCCCCCCACGCGCGCCCGAACGCCACGCCGCGGAGCTCGCCGCCGGCGTGTCTCCGGTGACCAAATGGTCACGGGCGTTGGCCCGCTAGCCCGACCGCACCGTGCCGCACCCGCCTAGCTAGCTCGTTCGGCCGTTCGCGCGCTCTAGCGTAGCTTCCGTCGGGCACCCGTAGCACCTCGCCGCCGGCGAGCTTGTAGCGGTCGTCCCCGGCCGTTCCAGCCCCTCCGACCACCGCCGTTGGACGCGCGACGTCGAGCCGCGTCGAACGCGCCCAGCCCCGCCCCCGCAAACCCACTGTGGGTGAAACCCGCGCCCCTCCCGAGCCGCGCCGCCGTGCGTTTGGCCGCCGGCGATACTCCGGCGCCGGCCGCCGACGTGGCACACCTGGGGCCACCCCTGGGTCACTGCCAGTGACCCCCACGGGCCCAGTTGACTGGGTTGACCCAGTCAACTGCTGACTGGGCAGGCCCAGTCACTGACATGCGGGCCCCGCCGCAAAAATTAAAAAAAGAAAAGAAAAAGAAAATGTTTTATAAATAAAAATAATTAGTTTAATTAATCTCTCACTGACAGGTGGGCCCAGTAGTTAATTAACTAAAAACTAATTAGTTTAATCCTCTGTTAACCCACTGTCTATGACAGGTGGGTCCCCCTTGTCAGTTTGACCGGTCAACCCGGACTGTTGACCGCTGACGTCACTCATACGTCATGCTGACGTCATATCCCTTTTTCTGTTAATTAAATAATTCCAGAAATTCAAATAAACTTTGAAAATTCATATCTTTTAAACCGTAACTCGGATGAAAATGTTTTCTATATGAAAGTTGCTCAGAACGACGAGACGAATCCAAATACGCAGTCCGTTCGTCCACCACACCTCCCTAACATATCGAACTAGCAACTTTCCCCCTCCGGTCCGTTTGTCCGAAAACGCGAAACATCGGGAATACCTCCCGGATGTTCCCCCCCTTCACCGGTACCACCTACTGTCGCGTTAGGACACCCTAGCACCGCTCATTGTCATGTCACGCATCGTCATGCTTATGTCTGCATTGTATTTACTGTTTCTTCCCCCTCTTCTGTCCGGTAGACTACGAGACCGACACTGCTGCTGCCCAGTTCGACTACGGAGTCGACGACCCCTCCTACTTGCCAGAGCAACCAGGCAAGCCCCCCCTTTGATCACCAGATATCGCCTACTCTACTCTCTACTACTTGCATTAGAGTAGTGTAGCTTGTTACTGCTTTTCGATATCCTATTCTGATGCATAGCCTATCCTTGCTACTACTGTTGATACCTTTACCTGCAATCCTACATGCTTAGTATAGGATGCTAGATTTCCATCAGTGGCCCTACATTCTTGTCCGTCTGCTGTGCTATACTATCGGGCCGTGATCACCTGGGCGGTGATCACGGGTATATACTTATATACTATATACATGACACATGTGATGATTAAAGTCGGGTCGGCTCGTAGGAGTACCCGCAAGTGGATCTTTGTGGCGGAGCGACAGGGCAGGTTGAGACCGCCTAGGTGAGAGGTGGGCCTGGCCCTGGTCGGCGTTCGCGGATACTTAACACGCTTAACGAGATCTTGGTATTTGATCTGAGTCTGGCCATTTGGTCTATACGCACTAACCATCTACGTGGGACTAGTTATGGGTATCCCGACGTCGTGGTATCAGCCGAAGCTCTTTTGACGTCAGCGACTGAGTGGCGCGCGCCGGATTGGACTGGAACGCCACTAGGCTAGGTCTGCTTCCGGCCGCGTACGCAACGTGCAGGTGTGCATAGGGCGATGGGCCCAGACCCCTGCGCGCATAGGTTTAGACCGGCGTGCTGGCCTCTCTATTGAGCCTAGGTGGGGCTGCGACGTGTTGATCTTACGAGGCCGGGCAAGACCCAGAAAAGTGTGTCCGGCCAAATGGGATCGAGCGTGTTTGGTTATGTGGTGCACCCCTGCAGGGAAGTTTATCTATTCGAATAGCCGTGTCCCTCGGTAAAAGGACGACCCGGAGTTGTACCTTGAGCTTATGACAACTAGAACTGGATACTGAATAAAATACACCCTTCCAAGTGCCAGATACAACCCGGTGATCGCTCTCTAACAGGGAGACGAGGAGGGGATTGCCGGGTAGGGTTATGCTATGCGATGCTACTTGGAGGACTACAATCTACTCTCTTCTACATGCTGCAAGATGGAGATGTCCAGAAGCGTAGTCTTCGACAGGACTAGCTATCCCCCTCTTATTCTGGCATTCTGCAGTTCAGTCCACTGATATGCCTCTTTACACATATACCCATGCATATGTAGTGTAGCTCCTTGCTTGCGAGTACTTTGGATGAGTACTCACGGTTGCTTTTCTCCCTCTTTTCCCCTTTCTATACCGGATTGTCGCAATCAGATGTTG
This sequence comes from Triticum aestivum, assembly GCF_018294505.1. NCBI lineage: Eukaryota > Viridiplantae > Streptophyta > Magnoliopsida > Poales > Poaceae > Triticum > Triticum aestivum. The sequence goes on from NC_057811.1 coordinate 50,669,500, forward strand.
GAGTTCAGGAGCCAGACGCCACCGTCGACGACGACACCTACGACACTGGAGGTGCCTACTACTACGTGCAGGCCGCTGACGACGACCAGGAGTAGTTAGGAGGTCCCAGGCAGGAGGCCTTGCCTTTTCGATCGTTGCTACTTTTGTGCTAGCCTTCTTAAGGCAAACTTGTTTAACTTATGTCTGTACTCAGATATTGTTGCTTCCGCTGACTCGTCTATGATCGAGCACTTGTATTCGAGCCCTCGAGGCCCCTGGCTTGTATTATAATGCTTGTATGACTTATTTATGTTGTAGAGTTGTGTTGTGATATCTTCCCGTGAGTCCCTGATCGTGATCGTACACATTTGCGTGCATGATTAGTGTACGGTCAAATCGGGGGCGTCACAAGTATAGCATAGAGGGGGAAGGGTCCGATCACATTCACTTAGCAGGAAAAAAAATGACTTGAAGAAATAGCAATAAGTGAATGCTGTAGAGGACATAAACTCATATAGCCAATGAAGAAAAACGATGGAAACAATGAAGATTTTGAGCAACTGAGGAATTTCAAAACTAAGGAAAAACTCAAATTGAAGATTTTCAACTTTTGGTGGTGGCATGACCCACCGTATAAGAATGATGATTTCAGACACCGCGTACAATTGTCCTAGGGTTCTGAGAATCAAATTCTTCATTAATTTCTTCACACTTAGAGTGTTATTCTTCATTGATTGAAGAAAAATGTTTCTTCGTGTGTTGCACATCTAAGTCATCAATTCTACATAAGTGTTAGGATGAGTGTCCTTTTCAAAGAACATTCGAAGATTCTAGGATATTTAGCTCACACCGCAACTTGCTAAATCTCTTCTCATCCAAGGGCTTAGTGAAGATATCGGCTAGCTCTTCTTCAGTCTTCACATGCTCAATAGAAATGTCACCCTTCAACACATGATCGCAAAGAAAATGATGACGAATCTGAATGTGCTTTGTCTTCGAGTGCTGAACTGGGTTGTGAGCAATCTTGATGGCACTCTCATTGTCACAGAAGAGAGGCACATTCTTCACGTTGACGCCGTAGTCCTTGAGAGTTTGCTTCATCCACAGCAATTGAGCATAGCAAGAACTAGCAGCAATGTACTCAGCTTCACCATTAGACAGTGATACGCAGTTTTGTTTCTTCGAGGACCAACAGACCAAAGATCGTCCGAGGAAATGACATGTACCAGATGTTGACTTGTGGTCCACACAATCACCAGCATAGTCAGAGTCAGAATATCCAATGAGATCAAAAGCTGAGCCCTTGGGGTACCATAATCCAAGTGTTGGGGTGTGAGCTAGATATCGAAAAATATGTTTCACAGCCTTATGGTGTGATTCCTTCGGTTTAGCTTGAAATCGGGCACACATGCAAACACTAAGCATAATATCTGGCCTAGATGCACATAAATACAATAAAGAACCAATCATGGAGCGGTATACCTTTTGATCGAAGTCAATACCATTTTCATCAGTGCACAGATGGCCATTTGTGGGCATCGGAATTTTGACGCCTTTGCAATCTTGCATGCCGAATTTCCTAAGTACATCCTTGACGTATTTCTCCTGAGATATGAATATGCCATTGCGCTGTTGACGAATTTGAAGACCTAAGAAGAATTTCAACTCTCCCATCATAGACATTTGATATTCTTCACTCATCATATAGGCAAATTCATCACTATAACGTTGGTTAGTACAGCCAAAGATAATATCATCAACATATATTTGGCACACAAACAATTCATCATCATAAGATTTAGTGAAAAGAGGAGGGTCGAGTGAACCGGGTTTGAAGCCTTTCTTCATGAGGAACTCCTTCAAAGTATCATACCATGCCCGAGGGGCCTGCTTGAGGCCATAGAGGGCCTTATTGAGTCTGAAGACTTTGTCAGGATGCTTTGGATCTTCAAAACCTAGGGGTTGAGCAACATATACTTCTTCCTCAAGCTTACCATTGAGGAATGCACTTTTCACATCCATTTGATATAAAGTGATATCATGATGGTTAGCATAAGCAAGTAATATGCGAATAGCTTCAAGTCTAGCAACAGGTGCAAAAGTTGCATCGAAATCAATTCCTTCAACCTGTGTGTAGCCTTGAGCTACAAGCCGTGCCTTATTCCTCACCACAAGGCCATTTTCATCTTGCTTGTAGCGGTAGATCCACTTTGTGCCAATGATATTGTGCTTGCGAGGATCTGGACGTTTAACCAGTTCCGAGACGTTGTTGAGCTCGAATTGATGTAATTCTTCTTGCATGGCCTGAATCCACTCAGGCTCCAGAAATGCTTCATCTACCTTAGTGGGCTCTGTGATAGAGACAAAAGCATAGTGCCCACAAAAGTTAGATAAATGTGAAGCTTTTGAACGTGTGAGAGGACCTGGTGCTTCAATGTCATCGATGATCTTTTAAACTTGCACTTCTTTTGCAACGCGAGGATTAGTTGGTTGTCGTCGAGGAATTTGATCAGTATTTTCTTCAGCACCATTTTCTTCAGCATTTTCTTCAGGTGCATTAGCTCGACGTTCTTCATGTTCTGGAATGAATTCTTCAGCAGATTCTTCGGTAGGAATGACATTCTCAGTAGCCTTGTACTTGATAGATTCCTCAGGTGTTGGTTCATCTATCATAGAAGGTAGGTGCTCTCTTTGCGAGCCATTAGTTTCATCGAACCGCACATCTACAGTTTCAACAACCTTGTGAAGAACGTTGTTGAAGACTCTGTAGGTGTGCGAGTCCTTTCCGTAACCAAGCATAAAACCTTCATGTGCTTTCGGTGCAAATTTAGCATTGTGATGAGGATCTCTAATCCAACATTTAGCACCGAAGACTTTGAAATAACTCACATTGGGTTTCTTGTCAGTGAGGAGTTCATAGGCAGTCTTCTTGAAGAATTTGTGAAGATATACCCTGTTGATGATGTGGCACGCAGTATAAATTGCCTCAATCCAGAAGTGACGAGGCGTCTTGTACTCATCAAGCATAGTGCGAGCCATCTCAACAAGAGTTCTGTTCTTGCGCTCCACGACGCCATTCTGCTGAGGAGTGTAAGGAGCAGATAACTCATGAGTAATACCAAGTTCATCAAGATAGTCATCAAGACCATAATTCTTGAACTCTGTTCCATTGTCACTTCTGATATGCTTGATCTTCACACCAAAGTTGGTTGAAGCCCTCGAGGAAAATCGTTTGAAGACTTCCTGCACTTCATGTTTGTAAGTGACAATATGTACCCATGTGTAACGAGAGTAATCATCAACAATAACAAAGCCATAGAGAGATGCGTCATTTGTGACTGCTGAGTAATGGTTAGGACCGAAGAGATCCATATGAAGCAATTCAAATGGTCGAGTAGTGGTCATGATAGTCTTTGCTGGATGCTTAGCCTTGGTCATCTTTCTAGCTTCACAGGCTCCGCATAAGTGATCCTTGAGGAATTTGACATTTTCAATGCCAATGATGTGCTTCTTCTTCGCAAGCGTGTGCAAATTGCTCATGCCTGCATGACCAAGTCGTCGATGCCATAGCCAGCCTTCTGAAGCTTTTGCAAATAGGCACACGGCTGGTTGCGGTCCTGTAGAGAAATCAACAATATACAAGTCTCCTCTCCTAAAGCCTTCGAAGACTTTGGAATTGTCAGCTTCCATAACCACAACACAACGATACTTGCCAAAGACAACAACCATATCAAGATCACAAAGCATTGAGACAGACATAAGGTTGTATCCTAAGGACTCGACAAGCATGACTTTGTCCATGTGTCGATTCTTTGTGATCGCAACCTTACCAAGACCCAATACCTGACTTTTGCCTTTGTCAGCGAAGATGATATGCTTCAGATGCGATGGTGATAAGGGAGCATCCATCAGTAGATTCTTGTCACCAGTCATGTGATTTGTACATCCACTATCGAGGACCCACTCAGTGGCTTTGGGTTGATCGTCCTGCAGATGAATTAATGCAGCTTACGAACTTCATATACTTCATCAGTGAAGAATATGACATCACAATTCATCAGACCAATTTCATCAAGCAATGCAACAGTTAAAACAGTATGAGGACATGAGAAATGAAAGTTCATTTCTTCATGATTAGCTTGCGTCCTTTCAGGCACTTTTCAGGTCTCCGGCAAATTCTTCAAACGTTTGAGCACGTCTGGAGACCTGACCCTGCATAAGAGATTAGTCCTTTTTCTTCACCACCCACATCTGAAGGGGTGGCAAAGAATTCATCACTCTGCGACCTCCATATGAGAAAGGTGGCATAGAAGCCAATCCATTTCGTTTCACATAAGAGGAGTTAGGGTAAGTGTCGTGGAATTGTCACGGCAGATGTCCTCGAGCTAGGACTTAGTCGTGGAGCCATCGCAACTAGAAAGCTTGAAGGGGTTAAGTGGGGCAAGGAACACGAGGGTTTATACTGGTTCGGCCCCTTACGGTGAAGGTAAAAACCTACGTCCAGTTGAGGTGGTATTGATTAGGGTTTCGATAACCGGGGAGCTAAACTGCTATGCCCGGCTCTCGATCAGATTGTTCTTGTCCTTAAACTGCTGCCGGGTCGTCTCTTTATATAGGGAGGCTGACGCCCAGCAGCTCTCAAAGTCCCGGCCGGCTCATAAGAGTGTCCGGCTCGGACTCTCAACTATTCTTGCCTTACACTACAAGTTCTACCATAATCATGACTGTAACTACGGGCTTTAAGCCGTACCCGGGTCTTTAAGCCCATCTTTGGCCCACCGTCTTCAAGCTTAGCGTCGGGCTTCTGGCAATGACCATTTGAGTAACCCGGCCCCTCCTGGCGGGTGACTCTAAGGTCCATATCCTCAACATTAGGCCCCAGATTGATTTGAGCCGGCTCATATCAATCTTCAATTCCTTCGACAGAAAATCGCCGGCTTACAATTGTGTGAAGACTGTAACCCGGCGTGACATCATCCTCTGGACCCCGGATAATCCGCCGTGACGTCATCTTCCATTAATCCCGTTCTTTACTCCGCCAGATCCGCAACGGATCTTTACATTTACTGTCATCCCGAAAATCGAGGTGTTTCGTGAGGAGATAACCACGCCGTGGACTCCTTCATCCTCGCGCCCACTTATGAGCTCGCCCTTATAAATAGGCCGGCCCGACGGGTTTCTCTGCCACCCTTCTTCCTCCTCGCGCCACTGCTCCTCTACCCGAGCTCGAACTCTGCCGCCGTCGCCTCGCTCCCGGTCTTCGTCAACCTCGGCCGCTGCATCACCCTGACTTGGTCCAGACAAACGGCGGCAACATCCGCTCCTCTTCAGCATCAGTGAGTCCTTGCTACTCCATGAGGCAGATCCGCATTAGGGTTTCATCGTTATCCCTCTATTCTTCGTAGTTCTTCGCGGGCCTCAGTAGATTTGATTTTTACTGCCTCCTTTTGATCTTAGAACTGCATAGAACTATTGCGGTGATTGTTTAGCACCCATTTTACATGCAAGCAGCTCTCTTTTTACTGCATAAGAACTTTGTTCAAGCCCAAGAACTCCTTCACTTCTGTTTCTAGGTCTAGAAACTTTTCTTTTGCCCGACCATTTTGATCCAAAATAGCTACTGCAATATGTGAAACCTGTTTTACCACACTTAGTAAAAAACGGCAACCATTGAATCACAGCGGTTCACATTTCCGGTTTAAAGAAACCACACGCCATAGAGCTTTCCGGGTTAAAGAAAATCATGCTTCGTAGAATCCTCCGGCTTAGCTGTGATAAGGTCGTAGATAATCAATTTATTCTGAATGCCCCTGCGGCTTAAATAACCCGTTGTACTTAGGTATATACCATTAGTCCCCTTTATAAGCCGCCACCTTGACTTTGAGCTGTAGATTTCCTCCGGCTTATAATTAATCCGGACGTTTTTCCTTTTTGTCATAGACTGCCGACTTTCACCATGCTTCCCAAAGCTCCCAAAGCCTCCATCACTTGCAACTGGATGAGGTCCAATGTCACCAGTGAGACACTAGCAGATTTTGTTAAGTCCGGATACCTGCCCAAGAAGGACGTCATGTCCTACTGCGCCCCCGACCCGTCAGAAGAGAGACCACAGCCAAAGGACGGGGAGGTAGTGATTTTTGCGGATCACATGAGCCGGGGCTTCGCACCGCCCGGCTCAAAGTTTTTTAGAGACGTTCTAAACTTCTTCGACTTGCGGCCTCAGGATATAGGACCCAACTCAGTGTCCAACATCTGCAACTTCCAAGTATTCTGCGAAGTTTACCTTGGAGAAGAACCTAGTCTGCTGCTCTTCAGAGAGCTTTTTTACTTGAACCGTCAGAATGAGTGCGCCAATGGGCCAAGTCTGGAGTTAGGTGGCATCTCCATCCAGCGGCGTAGGGACTGCCTTTTCCCTTCCGCGGAGCCGCCCAGCCACCCCAAGGACTGGAATCTGACGTGGTTTTACTGCCAAGACACGTCGCCGGGTGACGAGAGTCCGTTGCCCAGCTTTCGCCCCTCACGTTTGGAGCCGACTCACCCACTGTCAGACAAGCTGACTCAAGCAGAGCGCCAACCTCTGCTCCCCACCATCAATAAGATCAAGGCTCTCCTGGGCAATGGTCTGAACGGAATCGATCTGGTCCGGGTCTGGATCTCGTGGCGGGTGATCCCATTGAGCCGCCGCCCCGGCTTAATGTGTGAGTATACGGGCCGAAAGGATGACCCCCAGAGACACAGCCGCAATGATCTTCCTGAAGACGTTGCAGAAGAGATGACCAAGGCTCTCTTGAACGAGAGCCTGGCAGACTGCGGAAGGACCGGGTTAGCCCCCTTCTGCAAGACCAACCCAGCCCCAGCGGTAAGTCGCTGATCTGAGCATCTTATCTGTACATAACTTTCATCTGAATCATTTTTAAGAAAACCTCATTGTATTCATTCAGGCTGATGAAAAGTTCTGGCGGGTCAAATACGACCACGAAGCGGCCAAGAAGGCCAGAAAGGCGAAGAAAGCCGCCAAGAAAGCTGCTCCCCGCAAGAAGGGGAGTAGGCCAACTGCTTCGGAGCTGATGCAATTAAGCGACAACTCCGAGTCAGAGGTAACCCCTGAACCTGTAAGCTCCTTTGTTGTGTTTATTGTTTATTTCTTGTCCGCCTTACCAACACTTGTTCATCAACAGGATGACACCGGAGCCAGTAACCCGGTGGTTGAAGAGGTAATGTCACTTTCCTCCGACTCGGAGCCCTTGCCAAGGCTGAAAGTCCGAAGGGTAACCCGGAAAGTAAGCTTTTCACATCCTTTAGCTTATCAAGATCCTCAATTTATTTTGAAGCGACAGGTTCATGAGAGCCGGCGTCACACCCGGGCCAACAAGGATACTGACCTCTCCTCCGGGCTACCTGACGCATCGAGGAAGCGCCGAACTGAGGTTATTTCCCACTTGTACCCTTTTCATCCGTTAGCGGGTGTTATCCGTCAGCCACTCAATTCTTCTGACTCAAATTATCAGGAGACCTCCCCCCTTCGGGCGACTCTATGCAGTCGAGTCTCCCGGCTTTCAAGACCGCGCCCGGGTAATGACAACCATCTCATATTATACTTGTCTTTACTTACCCTTTTTGTGCTTAACCTTTGTTGTCCTTTCAGTGCCCAGGCAAAGCTCACCAAGAGAGCGAAGAAGACCAAGTCAGCCGGAGTGTCGGATTTGCCTGACCCGGAGGTGACGGCTCAAGAACCGCCAGCTGCCTCCGCCCCCGAAGCCACCATTCCAGCCGACAAGGCACCTGCAGAAACCTCTGCTAACCCGGAGGCCTTCGGATCGGCTGAGCCAGTAGATGACCCGGAGGTGGTAATTACCCGGACGGAATTCGTTGAGCCGGGGAGACCTACTCCGCTGGCCAAGTGTTCTGCCAAGGGAGAGTTGCTACAGGCCCGGCGGGTTGATCGGGAGCTCACCAACTACGCCAACCTGAGCATCGGAGAGCTCGTCTCTGGCTACGTCAGCCAAGTGCACAAGAGCCGGGACGCAGAAATCGCCGTGGTGAACCAGATCCAGCAGAAATCTGAGGTATTATTCTTCTGTCCTCTTTACTTACCGCATAGTTACTTGTACCATGCTAGCCCCCAAGTCGACGACTTATGATTAAGTATGTTGTAGACTTAGGTTCCGGCTTACTCAATTGAACCGGCAATTTGTAGATAGAAACGTTCAATATGCATTAGCCCCCAAGTGCCAAGTGTCTTTGCTTGGAAAACGATTGGGACTTTACATTTGTAGAGTAATTGTTCATGCCATAACCCAGAAATTGAAACAGGCTTCTAGCAAGAAGCTTGAGGCTGACCTTGCTGATCTCAAGAACTGGCTGAAGACGCAAGAGATGGAGACCCGGAAGGCAAACGCCAAGTTTGTGTCCAGCATCGCCGCGCAAGAGAAGCTGAAGACGGAGTTCGATGCTGAGCGGAAAGCGTGGGCCGAAGAAAAGACCGCATTGGTGAACCGGGCTGAACAGGCGGAGAAGGCTCTCTCCGAGAAGACCGCCGAGCTCTCCGGCCTAAAGCGCCAAGTGTCCCAGATGGTGGCCGCAATCTTCGGTAAGTCGTCTCACCGGCTTTCATCAAGTTTAGAATGTTTATATCTCATGAGTTCATCCTTGTCGGCGGCTTATCTGACTTTGATGGAGGTCCCAGGAGCGCCAACCTCAATCAAAGCGTGGTGACCAAGCTGAAGGCCGTGTACACCCTGGTGGAACAACTCTACACCGGGTCACAACGCGCCTTGGCTGTGGTAGCCCTATCCAATGAGGTGCCGACTCACCTGGCGGAAGTCCTTCGCCGGCTCGCCGTGCTGCCTCAACATATCCAAGAGCTGCGACGGGCCTCTGCGAGATCCGGAGCCATATCAGCGTTAAGCCGGGCTAAGGCGTTCCTTCCAGAGCTAGACCCGGCGGACATCGCTCTGGGCTATCCCAGTCTGAAGGAAGATGGCACGGCTTTCGACCAAAAAGACTTCGCCGCCTGCGTGAAGATCGTGCGCCCGGTGGCGACTCTTATTGGCGACGACACGGATCTGACCAAGTACCAGCCGGGTTATAACGCAGAAAATCAGAGGATTCCAACCCCTCACTATGAAGCTCTGAGTTTAATTCCGCCGGCTCGTCAGCACACCTTTGCCCCAGAGATTGACCCGGCTGGGTTAATTGACGAGGAAGCCCAATTCGAGGCGCTGAGCGGCATCGACTGGAAGTCGTCGACTTTCCAGACCTTGGGGACAGCCGGAGGAGAAGAAAGGAATGAGCCGAAGACTTCCACCCAGCAAGCGTCTTAGCTTCTGCCGCCGGCTTACCAAACAATGTTCCACCCTTTTGGACTCAATGAGTCTTTGTAATAGAGTAGGACCAACACTTATCTTTGCCGTGCCATCGTGCACGCCTTGAATGTTAAAGTCTGATGAAGTTGTCTCCTTTATGTTTCTCTGGGTCATAATCAATCCTTTGTTTTCCTTAATCTCAACATAGTTGCCGTTAACTATCCTGCATAGAAGGGCAAATCACAAATCTCGAGGCGGCTTACTGCCCTGAGAATCATAAGTTTTAGATATATAACCCGGAATATGAATCAAAAAAGACGGGTTTTCAATTATATCCTTAATACTGCCGTAAGAACATACTTAGCGGCCTGCAAGCATACGTCCGGCTCAAATGACCCGGGTGGTAAGGTGGGTACCGCAAGTCCGGTTTACCTGTCTTAATAACACCCATTGTGTTCAGCTAATACTGTAAGCCAAAGCCAGCAAAGTGAGACCCGGCCGTACACACGTTGAAATAATCAGACAAAGACTGACTTCAAAGTAGAAGAACTTAGGGGCTTCCGGTTCGAATACGACCAGAGACCCGGCCCAAAGGGGTTATGCTAAGATTCGAATACGATCATATAGCCCCCAGTGGGTGTGGCGATGCCAATCAAGAGGGTATCGACAGCTATGTTCTCTTTGGTTCGAATACGACCCATGTTTGAACAGGAAGCCCCCAAGTGATTTTAAGAATTGTTTAATGATGCTGATTCGAATACGATCCACGTCGGTTCCCAAGGGGGTTAAACTAAGATTCAAATATGATCAAAGAAAACTCCCCAATGAGCTCGGCACTTTGCCAATCAAATGGGTATCGACAGCTATGTTCTCTTTGGTTCGAATACGACCTATGTTTGAACAGGAAGCCCCCAAGTGACCTTATTGCCTACGGCTAGATTCGAATACGATCATAAGCCGGATCCTCCTTCAAGTTATCATGTAATCTTGCAATGAAAACAACACGTGCACATTTGGAGGAGAAAAAAGGACAGAGGTCCTGCTTTATTGCTTATCATAATATATACATGGCTGAGAGAAATATGTACATCACGAGAGCTGGTGGCTCAAGTGTAGTAAGGCCGAAGCTGAGCTATGTTCCACGGCCGACGGGTCTCCTCCTCCGACTTACGTGAATCTTTATGCTCCCGAATGTCGATAAGGTAGTATGACCCGTTGTGCAAGTTCTTGCTGACCACAAAGGGTCCTTCCCAAGGCGGGGAGAGCTTGTGTGCGTCCGTTTGATCCTGGATGAGCCGGAGCATGAGATCGCCTTCCTGGAAGACCCGGGATTTAACCCGGCGGCTATGATAACGGCGCAGGTCTTGTTGGTAAATCGCTGAACGGGCTGCTGCCACATCACGATGTTCGTCCAACAAGTCAAGAGCATCTTGGCGCGCCTGTTCATTATCCGCCTCAACGTAAGCCGCCACTCAAGGTGAGTCATGACGGATGTCACTGGGGAGGACTGCTTCTGCCCCATAAACCATGAAGAAAGGCGTAAAACCCGTAGACCTGTTAGGAGTAGTGTTGATGCTCCATAACACGGAGGGCAACTCCTCCACCCAACAACCCGGCGTCCGTTGCAAAGGGACCAAAAGCCGGGGCTTGATGCCCTTCAGAATCTCCTGATTAGCTCTCTCAGCTTGACCATTGGATTGAGGATGAGCCACTGAGGAAACATCAAGTCGGATATGCTCTTGTTGACAAAACTCTTCCATGGCGCCTTTGGAGAGATTGGTGCCATTGTCAGTGATAATGCTGTGCGGAAAACCAAAGCGAAAGATCACCTTTTTCATAAACTGAACTGCCGTAGCTGCATCACACTTGCTAACTAGCTCTGCCTCAACCCACTTGGTAAACTTGTCAACTGCCACCAAGAGGTGGGTCTTCTTATCCTTAGACCTTTTAAAAGGCCCAACCATATCAAGCCCCCAGACCGCAAAGGGCCAAGTAATTGGGATCATCCTCAGCTCCTGAGCCGGCACATGAGCCCGTCGTGAGAACCTTTGGCAACCATCACATTTACTGACCAAATCCTCCGCATCAGCATGAGCCGTCAGCCAATAGAATCCATGACGAAAAGCCTTGGCCACAAGAGATTTTGAGCCGGCGTGATGACCGCAATCCCCTTCATGAATCTCACGCAAGATCTCTTGACCTTCCTCAGGGGAGACACAACGCTGGAACGCCCCTGTAACACTGCGGTGAAGCAACTCTCCATTGATAACAATCATTGACTTAGCCCGCCGGGTTATTTGTCTGGCCAAGTTTCATCCTCAGGCAACTCACCCCGGGTCATGTAAGCCAAATAGGGCATTGTCCAGTCCAGTATGATGTGGAGAGCTGCCACCAGCCGTGCCTCCGGATCAGGGACAGCCAAGTCTTCCTCCGTAGGCAACTTAACAGAAGGATTATACAGGACATCCAGGAAAGTATTAGGCGGCACCGGCTTTCGCTGAGAGCCTAGCCGGCTTAGAGCATCAGCCGCCTCGTTCTTCCTGCGATCGATATGCTCTACTTGGAAACCCTGAAAGTGCCCAGCAATGGCATCAACCTCACGGCGATAAGCCGCCATGAGAGGGTCTTTGGAATCCCACCTTCCTGATACTTGTTGAGCCACCAAATCTGAGTCGCCAAAGCACCTTACTCGGCTCAAATTCATCTCCTTAGCCATCCGAAGACCATGGAGCAAGGCCTCATACTCAGCCGCATTGTTAGTACAAGGAAACATCAATTGTATCACATAATGGAACTTGTCACCTTTGGGGGAAGCCAATACCACTCCAGCCCCCGAGCCCTCCAACTGCCTGGACCAATCAAAGTGAATAGTCCAGTATGTGTTATCCGGCTTCTGCTCGGGCACTTGTGACTCTGTCTAGTCATTGATGAAATCCACCAACGCCTGAGATTTCACAGCAGTGCATGGCACGTACTTGAGACCATGAGGTCCAAGCTCTATAGCCCATTTAGCTACTCTCCCTATGGCCTCTCTGTTTTGAATGATATCACCAAGAGGGGCAGAACTGACCACAGTGATGGGATGACCCTGAAAATAATGCTTAAGTTTCCGGCTCGCCATGGACACACCATAAACAAGCTTCTGCCAATGCGGATACTGCTGCTTGGACTCAATGAGCACTTCGCTGATCTAATAAACCGGCCGCTGAACCGGATGCTCCTTACCCTCCTCCTTGCGCTCCACCACCATGGCCACACTGACGGCTCGTGTGTTCGCCGCCACATATAATAATAAGGGCTCCTTATCAACCGGAGCAGCAAGGACTGGAGGCTCTGCCAGCTGCTTCTTCAAATCCTCAAAGGCAGTATTAGCTGCATCATTCCAGACAAAGTTATCAGTTTTCTTCATCAACTGATATAATGGCATGGCCTTCTCACCCAAACGGCTTATAAACCGGCTCAAAGCAGCAATGCGACCCGCAAAGCGCTGAACGTCATTTATACACGCCGGCTTAGCCAGGGAGGTGATGGCCTTGATCTTTTCCGGGTTAGCTTCAATGCCTCTGTCCGAAACCAAAAAACCCAAGAGCTTGACTGCAGGAACACCAAAGACACACTTGGCCGGGTTAAGCATCATCTTGTAGACCCGGAGATTATCAAAGGTTTCTCTCAAATCATCTATCAAGGTTTCCTCCTTTCTGGATTTAACCACAATGTCGTCCACATAAGCATGAACATTGCGCCCAATCTGTTTATGAAGACAGTTCTGCACGCAACGCTGATAAGTCGCCTGTGCACACTTGAGTCCAAAGGGCATGGAGACATAGGAGAAGGCTCCAAAGGGAGTGATGAATGTTGTCTTCTCCTGGTCCTTAACTTCCATTTTAATCTGATGATATCCGGAATAGGCGTCCAAGAAACTTAAGCGCGCACAACCTGCCGTAGCATCAATAATATGATCAATACGGGGAAGGGCAAAAGGATCAGCCGGACACGCCTTGTTTAAGTCTGTGTAGTCCACACACATCCGCCAAGTGTCGTTCTTCTTGAGTACGAGCACCGGGTTAGCTAACCACTCTGGGTGAAAGACTTCAACGATAAACCCGGCCGCCAAGAGCCGGGCCACCTCTTCACCAATAGCTTTCCGCCTCTCTTCATTAAACCGCCGAAGGAACTGCCTGACAGGCTTAAATTTCGGATCAACATTGAGAGTGTGCTCAGCGAGTTCTCTAGGTACACCTGGCATGTCAGAAGGTTTCCATGCGAAGATGTCCCTATTCTCACGGATGAACTCGATGAGCGCGCTTTCCTATTTCGGATCCAGATTGGCACTGATGCTGAACTGCTGAGAGGAATCTCCTGGAATGAAATCAACAAGTTTAGTCTCATCAGCCGACTTAAATTTCATCGCCGGTTCATGCTCCGTAGTCGGCTTTTTCAGAGAGGTCATATCTGTTGGGTCAACATTGTCCTTGTAAAACTTCAACTCCTCCGTTGCGCAAACAGACTCTGCATAAGCTGCATCGCCTTCCTCACATTCCAAGGCGACCTTCCGGCTGCCGTGAATGGTAATGGTCCCATTATGACCCGGCATCTTGAGCTGTAAATATACGTAACACGGCTGTGCCATGAACTTGGCATAAGCCGGCAGCCCAAATATAGCATGGTATGGACTTCTTATCCTGACTACCTCAAAGGTCAATTTTTCCACCCTGTAGTTGTGCTCATCTCCAAAGGCCACTTCCAACTCGATCTTACCGACTGGATAAGCCAACTTACCAGGTACCACACCGTGGAAAACAGTGTTTGACTGGCGGAGGTCCTTATCAACTAACCCCATACGGCGGAAAGTCTCATAATAGAGGATGTTAATACTGCTGCCTCCATCCATAAGCACCTTAGTGAACTTATATCCTCCTACCTGAGGAGCCACCACCAATGCCAAGTGACCCGGATTATCCACCCGGGGAGGGTGATCCTCCCTACTCCACACTACAGGCTGCTCAGACCACCGCAAGTAACGTGGAACTGCCGGCTCAACAGCATTCACCGCCCTCTTATGAAGCTTCTGATCTCGCTTACAGAGACTGGTGGTAAACACATGATACTGTCCACCGCTAAGCTGCTTTGGATTGGTCTGATAACCCCCTTGCTACTGTTGATGGCCCTGGTTAGACTGCTGATTAAAGCCCCCTTGACCGTTCTGAGTATTAGAACTTGAGCCGCCGCCCGGGCCATGAAAGCCGCCGGCTCCTGAGCCGCCGCCCGGGCCATTGTTGCCGTTGAAGGTGTTGGAATTCTTAAAGGCTTTCATGATTGCACAGTCCTTCCATAGATGAGTTGCTGGCTTCTCCCTAGAGCCATGCCTTGGACAAGGCTCATTCAACAGCTGCTCCAGCGTCGGGCCTGACCTGCCGCCTCGGGGAGGTGGCCTCCCTTTGCGTCGCTGATTGTTCCCCTGCGAGCTGGTGTTGGCCACGAACTCTAGGCTGCCATCCGCCTTACGCTTGCCACCACCTTGGTTCCCCGGGTTAGGCTGATGACCCTTGCCATTACCATTCTTCTTTCCCTTCCCTGTCCTTTCATCATCTGAAGGGGGATCCTTGGTACCATCAGAATCGGCGTACTTGACAAGAGCTGCCATTAGTGTACCCATATCACTGCAGTCGCGCTTAAGCCGCCCGAGTTTCATCTTCAGGGGCACGAAACGACAATTCCGTTCCAACATTAAGACTACAGAGCCGGCATCCATCTTATCTGACGAATGGATGATCTCCTTGACTCGGCGAACCCAATCCGTCGTGGATTCACCCTCCTGCTGCTTACAGTTAGTCAAATCCACAATTGACATAGACTGCCTGCAGGTATCCTTAAAGTTTTGGATGAACCGGGCTTTCAGCTCAGCCCAAGACCCGATGGAGTTCGGTGGTAGCCCTTTCAACCAAGTGCGGGCAGTCCCATCCAACATCATGGTGAAGTACTTGGCCATTGCCGCCTCACTGACCTCCAGTAGTTCCATGGCCATCTCGTAACTCTCAATCCAGGCTGCGGGTTGTAAGTCAGCCGTGTAGTTGGGCACCTTCCTAGGGCCTTTGAAGTCCTTGGGTAAACGTTCATTACGGATAGCTGGTACTAAGCAAGGGACACCCCCAGTCCTGGTAGGGATAACCACGTCGACGGAAGTCGTCGGATAAGTCGAGGGGTCTGGTAAGCCGTCAATTGAGGCACCTGCTCTGCCTCTTGCCGTGCTCTGTTTTGGTCCACTGCGTGATAGGCTCCGTTATAAACCGGGCCATGGCCAGGGGGCGGGTCATGGCGTCGGACGTTACTTGAGCCGGTCGCTGAGACCATGTGTCTGTTGTAACTCGGGCTCTGGCTTGGGCGAGGGGTCGAGTGGATCCTGTCCCGGCTGTAGGAGTACGCCTCTTGCTGCGCCAGTGCTGTCTGAAGGAGTTCCCTGATCCGGCGGGTTTCAATAGTCGTCGGAGAGTCACCGTCAACTGGGAGAGCCGCCAGCCGTGCTGCCGTAGCGACCATGTTCTCCAGCGGGTTATTATAATGACCCGGGGGTATTGGCACGTACTGAGGCGGAGCAGGGGGCACCTGCGGAGGCCCCATCACTCGTGGCTGAATAGGGGTCCCAGACCCGGGCACTATGACCCCTGGCGGGTTACTAGACCCTGCACCCGGCGTGTTGAAGAGGTTGCGTTGATCGTAAACCGGAGGGAGTCGAGATTGGGTCTTTTGATGCCTCCTTCTCATGACCTCATTGGACGCGTTCTGATCCATTGTGAGTTGGAAGGACTGCGCCTGGATCAGCTGAGTTTGGGCATCGAGAGCCGCCCTCTCCGCAGCCATCCTGATCCCTTCCGCTGCAAGATCCTCCTTAGCTTTCACTAGATCCAATTTTAACTGTGCCACCTCCGCATCGTGCTGAGCTTGATCTGCCGGGTCAACCGTGGTGGTTAACAGGGCCGTCATCTTGTCCGTGAGATCCATCAGCACCTGAGCCGGAGAAGGCACTGGGTTTCCCACTCCAGCAGCGGGGTTCTGAACAGGCTGTGCACCGGCCATAAAGATTCCGACCCGGCTTGGCGGCTCAAAGAGGTCCGGAATACTATCACCATCGGAACAACCCATGAACCTGCCATCTTGAAGTTGATACAACGAGTTTGACTCACCGGTGGCCGACTCGCCGTCAGAGCCGGCGGCCGTCTCATCACCAGATCCAGATCGATCAGGGAGTCCTCCGTGGATACACCCCACAAAAGCATGCTTTAAGGTAGGCCGGGCCCGGGCGGGTCGTGCACGCTGAGCCACCTCGATGAGATCGGTGCAGAGATCCGGCTCAGGGCCCGGCTCACCAACCTTGCCGATGAAAACATGAATTCCGCCGAAGGGGACCCGGTACCCGTACTCAATTGAGCCGGCGTCGGGGCCCCAGTTTGCATCGTCGATGTAGAGCTTGCCGCGACGACTCTTGGTCATCCGGCCCACAGCGTATCCCTTGAGCCCTTCGAAGCTGCCCTTCAAGAACTCAAATCCACCGTGCGCTGGCCCCACGGTGGGCGCCAACTGTCGTGGAATTGTCACGGCAGATGTCCTCGAGCTAGGACTTAGTCGTGGAGCCATCGCAACTAGAAAGCTTGAAGGGGTTAAGTGGGGCAAGGAACACGAGGGTTTATACTGGTTCGGCCCCTTACGGTGAAGGTAAAAACCTACGTCCAGTTGAGGTGGTATTGATTAGGGTTTCGATAACCGGGGAGCTAAACTGCTATGCCCGGCTCTCGATCAGATTGTTCTTGTCCTTAAACTGCTGCCGGGTCGTCTCTTTATATTGGGAGGCTGACGCCCAGCAGCTCTCAAAGTCCCGGCCGGCTCATAAGAGTGTCCAGCTCGGACTCTCAACTATTCTTGCCTTACACTACAAGTTCTACCATAATCATGACTGTAACTACGGGCTTTAAGCCGTACCCGGGTCTTTAAGCCCATCTTTGGCCCACCGTCTTCAAGCTTAGCGCAGGGCTTCTGGCAATGACCATTTGAGTAACCCGGCCCCTCCTGGCGGGTGACTCTAAGGTCCATATCCTCAACAGTAAGCATATGAATAAGCAGAGAAATTCTTCGAGGACTTATGAACATAATGATTAGAAGAATAATGCTCATATTCATAGCCCTTAGCTCTTCCCTGCGAAACAGAGTTGTTAGCACGATGATGTTCATATGAGGACTTTGATCCTTTTGAGGAATTTGATCCGTATGAGGACTTGGATCCATATGAAGAATTTGGTCCATATGAAGAATTTGATCTGGGGTTCCTATTCTTCACAGGTGGTGTCTTGAGGACATTCACCTGAAGACTTTCAAGGCACCTTTTGGGAACCCAGATTTTCTTCATAGGAGAACCGTTCCTGCAGTTAGTGCCAACATATCTAGCAAATACTTCACTATTCTGATTTTTAAACAGTTTATAGTTGGAGTCAAATGACTCATCAGAAGAATGAGAAGATTCACATGTAAAGCCAGATAAATTAGATGGGTCAACTGGAGGTCACTTTGCAGCAACCCATGAGGTTTTGGGGTACTGCTCAGGCTTCCAATATGTACCATCAGCATTGAGTTTCCTCTCAAAGGCAATACCCTCTTTCCTAGGGTTCCTGTTGAGGATCTGCTTTTTAAGCACATCACAAAGAGTCTGATGCCCTTTGAGACTTTTGTACATGTCTGTCATGTACAATTCCTTCAGCCCTGCATTGTCAGTGATACTAGCAATGTCCTCTGATGAGGAATTAGTGATAGCAGAGACAGTTGAAGAATTTGTAGCATTAGAAGCATTTGAACATTCAGGTGAAGAATTAGCAGATTCACGTTCAATGCATTTCAAACATGGAGGAACAAATTCTTCCTGAGCAGCGCTGATTTGTTGAGCAAGCAATGAATCGCGCTCCTTCTGAAGATCTTCATAACTCACTCTTAGCTTCCCAAGATCTTGCTTTCTTTGAAGAAATTCATAAGAAAGCTTCTCATGATCAGATAAGAGAGTGTTATGATGACCTTGAAGGTTGTCAAACCTAGTCTGAAGTCTCTGAAGATTTTCAGTCAAGGTTTTAGTGCGATCCATTTCTTCACCCAACATATCATCACTTTTGTCTAGCATGTTTTGAACCTTTTCAAAAGCCCTTTGTTGTTTCACAGCAATCTTAGCAAGTTTAGAGTAGCTGGGCTTGAGGTTTTCATCAGATTCATTCTCACTAGATTCAGAGGAGGTATATTTGAGTACCTTGGGACCCTTTGCCATGAAGCAATAGGTGGGAGCGTAGTCATCATTGCCTTCATCAGCCTTGTTGGTGAAGCCATTTTCTTCAGAGTTGAAGATAGACTTGCTGACGAATGCAGTAGCGAGAGCTAGACTCGCTACTCCAGACTCGGACTCCTCAGGTGCCTCCTCTTCCTCATGTTCCTCAGATTCAGCTTCAGAGTCCATTTCCTTGCCAATGAATGCCCGAGCCTTCTTGGAGCTGCTCTTCTTGTGAGATGAAGACTTTGAGGATTTTGATGATGAAGATTTTGAGGATTTCTTCTTTTTCTTCGCATCATCAGAACTGTAATCCTTGTATTTCTTCTTCTTTGATTCCTTTTCCCACTGAGGACAATCTTGAATGTAGTGTCCAGGTTTCTTGCATTTGTGACAAAGCCTCTTCTTGTAGTCACTGGATGAGGAATCATTGCTCCTTGAGGATCTTCCAAAGCGACCACGTCTTGAGAACTTTTGAAATTTCTTCATGAGCAGTGCTAGTTCCTGGCTCAGTTCTTTAGGATCGCCAAGGCTGCTGCCAGAGTCTTCATCTTCAGACTCAGAAACTGCCTTGGCCTTCAGTGCACGTGATCTGCCATAGCTCGAACCATAGAGGTCTCTCTTTTCAGCAAGCTGGAACTCATGAGTATTTAGCCTTTCGAGGATATCAGTGAGATCAAGTGACTTGTAATCAGCACGTTCTTGTATCATCAATGCCAGAGTATCAAATGAGGAATCAAGCGATCTCAACAATTTCTTCACCACCTCATGGTCGGTGATGTCAGTGGCACCAAGCGCTTGAAGCTCATTTGAGATGTTAGTGAGGCGATCTAAGGTTTGTTGAACATTTTCATTGTCGAGTCTTTTGAAGCGGTTGAAGAGATTGCGAAGAACATCAACTCGAGAGTCACGCTGAGTTGAGACTCCTTCATTCACTTTGGACAGCCTATCCCAGATAAGCTTAGCAGTTTCCAAAGCACTCACTCTTCCATACTATCCTTTGCTCAGATGGCCACATATGATATTCTTCGCTTGAGAATCGAGTTGCTTGAATCTCTTCACATCGGTAGCGTTCAGTGAGGGTGAGACAGAGGGAACACCATTTTCCACAACATACCAGAGATCATTATCAATTGCCTCAAGATGCATTCGCATCTTATTCTTCCAGTAGGGGTAGTCCATCCCATCGAAGGTAGGACACCCAGCAGAGACCTTGATCATACCTGCGGTCGACATAACTAAAACTCCAGGCGGTTAAACCAAAATCACACAGAACAAGGGAGTACCTTGCTCTGATACCAACTGAAAGTGCGTTATATCGACTAGAGTGGGGGTGAATAGGCGATTTTTATGAATTCTTCACTGAGGAATTTGCCAGTGAGGAAATTCCTTAGCGAAGAACTACTTGCAGCGGAATAAGTACTCAAAAGTATGCATAGCAGAACACAAGCATGATCATCATGATCAAATGAAGACAAGCACGGAGTACAGAAGCGTAAACACAGGATAGCACAGGATGAAGACAAACAGACTGAAGAAATTGAACTGAGGAAATTGAGAAAGTCTTCAGTCAAAGTCTTCAAACACAGATATGAACAACTGCACAACACAGTTATGAGGAAATGAAAGAGTTGAGGAAATAGAACTAGTAAGCTTGGTGAAGACAATGATTTGGTAGACCAGTTCCAACTGCTGTCTCAGTTGTGCGTCTGGTTGGAGCGGCTAGGTATTTAAACCTGAGGACACACAGTCCTCACCGTATTCTCCTTGAGCTAAGGTCACACAGACCTCGCCCAATCACTCGTGATAAGTCTTCAGGTGACTTCCAAACCTTCACAGACTCGGTTACTCGGTGATCCACAATTTCCTCTTGGATGCTCTAGACCATGACGCCTAACCATCTGGAAGAAGCACAGCCTTCAAAGGTAACAAGCGTCGGATCCACGCAGGATCAATCTCTTCAGTGATGCTCAATCACTTTGGGTTTGTAGGTGTTTGGGTTTGGGTTTTCCTCACTTGATGATTTTCGCTCAAAGTCCTCGGAGGATGGGATGCTCTCAAATGACAAGTGTCAGTTTCTCTCGGAGCAGCCAACCAGCTAGTGGTTGTAGGGGTGACTATTTATAGCCTAGGGAGCAGCCCGACATGATAAGACATAAATGCCCTTCAATGTTATGACCGTTAGGTGTGTAGATATTTTGGGACAGCTGGCGCATAGCACAACAACGGTCGGAAATTTGAGTATCAAGTTCCTCAAGGCTATCATGTTCCTCACTGTGTAGGCAATCCGCACTGGCGAATTCCTAACTCCTCAGTCAGAACAAATTCCTCAGAGACCAGAAGAACTTCATCTCTGTCACTGAAAAAATTGACTGAACTGTATGAGATTTCCAATGGCTTCACTCGAAGGGATTGGTAGGTGTAGGATTTTGAGTTGAGCATCACATGGAAATTTTTCCTTAGTATTTACTCGACCCCCTTTTACAGTACGGTGTTTCCTATGACTCAAGAAATAGAAAATGAAACTACGAAAACAAAAGTCTTCACGCTTCATGTTACTCAAATGAATACCAAGTCTTCAAGGTCACACCAATTTCTTCACTTTCAAAGTCTTCAGAAAGTCTTCAGAAATCCAAAGTCTTCAGTCGAAGAACTTCATTTTTAGGGGTCGACTTTCTCTGTAAATATCAAACTTCTCATAGACTTATAGACCTGTGTACACTCATAAACACATTAGTCCCTTAATCTATAAGTCTTCAATACACCAAAATCACTAAGGGACACTAGATGCACTTACAACATCATTCTCCTAATGATGTGATCCCGTTCATCAAATGAAAACACATGTCTATGGTTAGGAAACATAACCATCTTTGATAAACGAGCTTGTCAAGTAGAGGCATACTAGGGACACTTTGTTTTGTCTATGTATTCACACATGTACTAAGTTTCCGGTTAATACAATTCTAGCATGAATAATAAACATTTATTATGAAATAAGGAAATAAATAATAACTTTATTATTGCCTCTAGGGCATATTTCCTTCAGGATGAGCTATGGTAATCAATTCTTGCACTGCAATATAAGGCTATCTGCTGTAAACCTAAACTAAAGTTAACCTAAGCTAAACCAAACCTAAAGTAAACCTAAACTAAACTTAAAATACAGAAACAAAAACAGAAAAAAAAAATACAAGAGGTCTCACCGGAGGGCGGGGCGGCCGCGGTGGTGGAGGAGAGGGGCGCCGGGGCGGCCGGGTGGAGGAGGGGGCCCCGGAGCGGCTGGGCGGCCGCGGTGGTGGAGGAGAGGGGCGCCGGGGCCGCCAGGGTGGAGGAGGGG
>NC_057811.1:50692206-50896613 GCF_018294505.1 Triticum aestivum
CGGCGGCTCGGGGGCGGGGTACCGGTGGCGCGGGGCGGCGGCGGCTCGGGCTCGGGCGGAGAGAGAGAGGGTACAGAGAGATGGGGCTCGGGCGGGCGTCGTTGAATTTTAGTTAGGGCACGGTTCTTTGCCGTCAGCTAGCGGACGGTAAAGAACCTAGCTAACAGACGTTAGTTTGGTCACTTTCTTTGCCGTCTGCTAGCGGACGGCAAAGAAAGTGTCCGTTAGGTCGTTATATTTTAGTTAGGGCACTTTCTTTGGATTGACGGTAAACATGGTCTTTGCTGTCAGCTCTTTCTTTGCCGTCAGCTACTTTCAAGCTGAGGGCAAAGACCTTCTTTGCCGTCAGTTAGCAGACGGCAAAGATTTGACTCACGACAAAGATCCTGATTCCAGTATTGTAATGATCTAAACGCTTTTACATTTCATTACAGAGGGAGTACTATTTTGGAGGAAGTGACTCCAGTGATCACTCCTATGATGATTTGACTGTTTCCCAATGATAAAAAGAAATAGTTAATTTCCTTGCTGTTTGCCCAGCAAGCAAGAACGCACGCGCCAAACTAGGGTACGGCAAAACCAACGTTCTTCAAGACCTAGTACTACTACTCCGTAGTATATAAACACATGTTCAAAGTGGAGGAGAGGCCATATACAGTCTTTGCAAATTGCTTCCGGAGCTTCGATATTTGCAAGTTGCTGATAAAAGTTAAGCTTTCCGAAAAGATGGCGCCACCGAGTCACCGCAAGACGTCGTGGCCGGAGGTGGTGGGCATGCCGGCCACGCCAGCGGTGATGAAGATCATGACGGACAGGCCCGACCTCTCCGTGGAGGTGCTCCCGCCGGGAACCAATCTGCTCCCCGGAGCCAACCCTGGGCGTGTCCGCGTCTTCATCGACGCTCTCGGCGCCGTCACCAAGACCCCTGTCATCGGCTAGCTAGCCACGTATGATTATCTGCTTGCATGCATGGAAGTGTGTAACTCACGTTTAATCATTTGCTCGATTACACCGTTTGATTCGAGTCAAGTATGTGATCTATCTTGGGGATAATTAATAAGAGCAGTCTGTAAGCAAGTTATCTGATTCTTTTCTACTTCGTTCACATTATTTTCTCTTTAAAAAAGTGACTTTGGTTTTCTAGACCTAAGGATCAAGACGGGCCTGACTTTAAATTAATATAAAATTATTGATCATGTACACGGTGTGAAATGCATAAAACCATCACAATTTTGTCATTGTTAGCAAAAAACATTGGCTTTTGATTCCCATCACAAAATGCACCGAACACAATGCTAAATGTTGACAAAATGCACTGAATGCCGCTTGACCTCGTATTTGACATGACGAAGGGCTGACATGGCAAAGGGATAGACAGTGCTGACTAACAGACATTAAAATCGATGTGAGGAGAACACACCAACTGACAAGCTGCATCCGTGGACCAGCAGAACGGACCCTTCCTCTAATTCTCTTCACCCACTTTGAATTTCAGCTAGGTGGGGCCTCTTCGTCCCCCTTAATTCACATATTTGACCTCCTTCATCTGTCACACTGGAAGGTAGTGGAAGGAACATCGGTGCCCATGGAGTAGGCATGGCCGGACGGTGACCCTCGAGGGCGGTGCGGACCACACAGCATGATGACCAAATCCGCCGGGGGGGAGGGGGGGGGGGCTGCCATGACCGCGCTCCGTATACTATGATTCATAGAGCTGAGGTGCAGCGAGGAGTTCACGGAGGCGCTTGATTGGGGTAGACCTAATACCGTGCCTCAGCGAGTCTATTGGCTACGCAAAGGGCCAGGGTAGCAGGATCCAGTGCAGACGAGGGCCTGTTCGATGATTGGGTCCCCGTGACGGACGAGTCCAGGCAACTAATGGTTGCTTGGGTGAGGGGCGTGAGGGAGCAGTGCCGACACTGATGGAAGGAGGCACAAGGTAGTGTTGTGTTTGAGCCGGAGGAGGCGGCGCTGGGTGGGCGGTAAGGAGGTCCTCACGGCTCGGGTTAGGGGTGAGATGGCGCGGGACTGAGGTTGGGCGTGCTGATGGGGTAGTGGACAAGTTGGATTCGTCGGAGGAAGGTGATGGTGAGGTGGGTTTGGGCGGTACCGTCGAAGAAGGTGGAGGAGGGTGCGGGGTTGAAGTATGTCTGTGGGTGGGTGATGCAGAGGTGGGTTGGTGGGTAGACCAGAGCTGCGACAGTTGTGGCCGGGCATGGGAAAGGCCGTGATGGTGTATGGTGAAGGCAGGGGCTTGGCGGGGGTCCCCAACAATAGCGCCCCGATCCAGCGATCATGTGGCTTGCTTGAGGAGGTGGCTAGGGAAGAGATAAGAAGGAAAGAGAGAGTGGATGGTGAAGGAAATATGCCCTAGAGGCAATAATAAAGTTGTTATTTTATATTTCCTTATATCATGCTAAATGTTTATTATTCATGCTAGAATTGTATTAACCGGAAACTTGATACATGTGTGGATACATAGATAAAACACAGTGTCCCTAGTAAGCCTCTAGTAAACTGGCTTGTTAATCAAAGATGGTTAAGTTTCCTAACCATTGGCATGCGTTGTCATTTGATGAACGAGGTCACATCATTAGGAGACTGATGTGATGGGCAAGACCCATCCGTTAGCTTAGCATAATGACCATTAAGTTTTATTGCTATTGCTTTCTTCATGACTTATACATATTCCTTTGACTATGAGATTGTGCAACTCCCGGATACCGGAGGAATACCTTGTGTGCTATCAAACGTCATGACCTAACTGGGTAATTATAAAGATGCTCTACAGGTATCTCCGAAGGTATTTGTTGGGTTGGCATAGATCAAGATTAGGATTTGTCACTCTGAGTATTGGAGAGGTATCTCTAGGCCCTCTCGGTAATGCACATCATGATAAGCCTTGCAAGCAATGTGATTAATGATTTAGTTGAGGGATGATGCATTACGGAACGAGTAAAGAGACTTGCCGGCAACAAGATTGAACTAGGTATGAAGATACCGACGATCGAATCTCGGGCAAGTAACATACCGACGACAAAGGGAATAACGTATGTTGTCATTACGTTTTGACCGATAAAGACCTTCGTAGAATATGTAGGAACCAATATGAGCATCCAGGTTCCGTTGTTGGTTATTGACCGGAGAGGTGTCTCGTTCATGTCTACATAGTTCTCGAACCCGTAGGGTCCGCACGCTTAACGTTCGACGACGATATTTATTATATGAGTTGTGTGATTTGGTGACCGAATGTTGTTTGGAGTCCCGGATGAGATCACAGACATGACGAGCAGTCTCTAAATGGTTGAGAGGTAAAGATTGATATATTAGACGATAGTATTCAGACACCGGAATGGTTCCGGAATGTTTCGGGTATTTATCGGATTACTGGGAGGTTACCGGAACCCTCCCCCCCCCCCCCCGGGGGGGGGGAAGTAATGGGCCACATGGGCCATAGGGGAGAGGCAGGGCAGCCCACAAGGCGGTGGCACCGCCCCTGGGGTGTCCGAATTGGACAAGGGGAGGGGGCGCGGCCCCCCTTTCCTTCTCCCTCTCCCTCTCCTTCCCCCTTTCCTCCTTCGAAAGAAGGAAAGGGGGAGAATAGGACTAGGAGTCCAAGTGGGTTCCCCCCCCACTTGGCGCGCCCCCTAGGCCGGCCTCCTCCCCTCTCCTCCTTTATATACGGGGGCAGGGGGCACCTCTAAGTACATCAATTGTTTCTTAGCCGTGTGCGGTGCCCCCCTCCACCGTTTACTCCTCCGGTCATATTGTCGTAGTGCTTAGGCAAAGCCCTGCACGGATAACTTCACCATCACCGTCATCACGCCGTCGTGCTGACGAAACTATCCCTCGACACTTTGCTAGATCAAGAGTTCGAGGGACGTCATCGAGCTGAACGTGTGCTGAACTTGGAGGTGTCGTACGTTCGGTACTTGATCGGTTGGATTGCGAAGACGTTCGACTACATCAACCGCGTTAAACTAACGTTTCCGCTTTCGGTCTACAAGGGTATGTGGACACACTCTCCCCCTCTCGTTGCTATGCATCTCCTAGATAGATCTTGCGCGGTCGTAGTTCTATGCGTAGATGATATGCACGAGTAGAACACAAAGAGTTGTGGGCGGTTATGGTCATACTGCTTACCACCAACGTCTTATTTTGATTCGGCGGTATTGTTGGATGAAGCGGCCCGGACCAACCTTACATGACCACGTTCATGAGACCGGTTCCACTAACAGACATGCAACTTGTTTTGCATAAAGGTGGCTGGCGGGTGTGTGTTTCTCCAACTTTAGTTGAATCAAATTTGACTGTGGCCGGTCCTTGTTGAAGGTTAAAACAGCAAACTTGATAAATCACCATTGTGGTTTTGATGCGTAGGTAAGAACGGTTCTTGCTAGAAGCCCATAGTAGCCACATAAAACTTACAAACAACAAAGTAGAGGACGTCTAACTTGTTTTTGCAGGGCATGTTGTGATGTGATGTGGTCAAGACATGATGTGATATACGTTGATGTATGAGATGCTCATGTTTTGTAAAAGTTATCGGCAACTGGTAGGAGCCTTATGGTTGTCGCTTTATTGTATGAAATGCAAACGCCATGTAATTGCTTTACTTTATCACTATGCATTAGCGATAGTTGTGGAAGCAATAGTTGGCGAGACGACCACGACGCTACGATGGAGATCAAGGTGTCAAGCTGGTGATGATGGAGATCATGATGGTGCTTTAGACATGGAGATCAAAGGCACAAGATGATGATGGCCATATCATGTCACATATTTTGATTACATGTGATGTTTATCTTTTATGCATCTTATTTTGCTTAGTACGGCGGTAGCGTTATAAGATGATCCCTTACTAAAATTTGAAGGTATAAGTGTTCTCCCTGAGTACGCACCGTTGCGACAGTTCGTCGTGCTGAGACACCACATGATGATCGGGTGTGATAGGCTCTACATTCACATACAATGGGTGCAAGACAGTTTTGCACATGTGGAATACTCGGGTTAAACTTGACGAGCCTAGCAAGTACAGATATGGCCTCGAAACACTGGAGACCGAAAGGTCGAACGTGAATCATATAGTAGATATGATCAATATAGAGATGTTCACCATTGAAGACTATTCCATCTCACGTGATGATCAGACATGGTTTAGTTGATTTGGATCACGTGATCATGTAGATGACTCGAGGGATCTCTATCTAAATGGGAGTTCTTAAGTAATATGATTAATTGAACTTTAATTTATCATGAAATTAGTCCTGATAGTATTTGCAAATTATGTTGTAAGATAAATAGCTCGTGTTGTAGCTCCCCTATGTTTTTGATATGTTCCTAGAGAAAACTAAGTTGAAAGATGATAGTAGCAATGATGCGGACTGGGTCCATGATCTGAGGTTTATCCTCATTACTGCACAGAACAATTATGTCCTTGATGCACCGCTAGGTGACGGACCTATTGCAGGAGCAGATGCAGACGTTATGAACGTTTGGCATGCTCGAAATGATCACTACTTGATAGTTTAGTGCACCATGCATTACGTCTTTGAACCGGGACTTCACAATTGTTTTGAACGCCACAGAGCATATGAGATGTTCCAAGAGCTGAAATTGGTATTTCAGACTCATGCCCGTGTTAAGAGGTATGAGACCTCTGACAAGTACTTTGCCGACAAGATGGAGGAGAATAGCTCAGCTAGTGAGCATGTGTCAGAATGTCTGGGTACTACAATCGCTTGAATCAAGTGGGAGTTAATCTTCGAGATAAGATAGTGATTGACAGAGTTCTCTAGTCACTATCACCAAGTTACTAGAACTTCATGATGAACTATAATATGCAAGGAATGACGAAAGCGATTCCCAAGCTCTTCGCGATGTTGCAATCAGCGAAGGTAGAAATCAAGAAATAGAATCAAGTGTTGATGGTTAACAAGACCACTAGTTTCAAGAAAAAGGGCAAAGAAAAAAAAGGGAACTTCAAGAAGAATGGCAAGCAAGTTACCACTCCCATGAAGAAACCTAAAGCTAGACCTAAGCCTGAAACTGAGTGCTATTGCAAAAGGAATGGTCACTGGAAGCAAAACTACCCCAAATACCTGGCGGATAAGAAGGATGGCAAAGTGAGCAAAGGTATATTTGATATCCATGTTATTGATGTGTACTTTACTAGTGTTCATAGTAACCTCAGGGTATTTGATAACGGTTCAGTTGCTAAGATTAGTAACTCGAAACATGAATTGCAAAATGACCAGAGTATTTCATATACATGTTATTGATGTGTACTTTACTAGTGTTAATAGTAACCCCAGGGTATTTGATACCAGTTCAGTTGCTAAGATTAGTAACTCGAAACAGAAATTGCAAAATGAATAGAGACTAGTTAAGGGCGAGGTGGCGATGTGTGTTGAAAGTGATTCCAAGGATGATAAGATCACCATCGCACACTCCCTCTACCTTCGAGATTAGTGTTGGACCAAAATAAATGTTATTTGGTGTTTGCGTTGAGCATGAATATGATTGGATCATGTTTATTGCGATACAGTTATTCATTTAAGTTAGAGAATATTGTTGTTCTATTTACATGAATAAAACCTTCTATGGTCATACACCAAATGTAAATGGTTTATTAAATCTCGATCGTACTGATACACATATTCATAATATTGATGCCAAAAGATGCAAAGTTGATAATGATAGTGCAACATATTTGTGGCACTGCCGTTTAGGTCATATTGGTGTAAAGCGCATGAAGAAACTCCATGCGGATGGACTTTTGGAATCACTTGATTATGAATCATTTGATGCTTGCGAACCATGCCTCATGGGCAAGATGACTAAAACTCCATTCTCCGGAACAATGGAGCGAGCTACTGACTTATTGGAAATAATACATACCGATGTATGCGGTCCGATGAGTGTTGAGGCTTGCGACGGGTATCATTATTTTCTGACCTTAACAGATGATTTGAGCAGATATGGGTATATCTACTTAATGAAACATATGTCTCAAACATTTGAAAAGTTTAAAGAATTTCAGAGTGAAGTGGAAAATCATCGTAACAATAAAATAAAGTTTCTACGATTTGATTACGGAGGCGGATATTTGAGTTACGAGTTTGGCCTTCATTTAAAACAATGTGGAATAGTTTCACAACTCACGCCACTTGGAACACCACAGCGTAATGGTGTCTCCGAACATCGTAATCGTACTTTAGATATGGTGCGATCTATGATGTCTCTTACCGATTTACCACTATCGTTTTGGGGTTATGCATTAGAGACAGTTGCATTTATGTTAAATAGGGCACCATCTAAATCCGTTGAGACGACACCGTACGAACTATGGTTTGGCAAGAAATCTAAGCTGTCGTTTCTTAAAGTTTGGGGTTGCGATGCTTATGTGAAAAAGCTTCAGCCTGATAAGCTCGAACCCAAATCGGAGAAGTGCGTCTTCATAGGATACCCAAAAGAAACTGTTGGGTACACCTTCTATCACAGATCCGAAGGCAAGATCTTTGTTGCTAAGAATAAATCCTTTCTAGAGGAGTTTTTTTCTCGAAAGAAGTGAGTGGGAGGAAAGTAGAACTTGATGAGGTAATTGTACCTTCTCTCGAATTGGAAAGTAGCTCATCACAGAAACTGTTCTCGTGATGTCTACACCAACTAGAGAGAAAGATAATGATAATGATCATGAAACTTCAGATCAAGTTACTACCAAACCTCGTAGGTCAACCAGAGCACGTTCCGCACCTGAGTAGTACGGTAATCCTATCCTGGAAAGTCATGTTACTAGACCATAACGAACCTACAAACTATGAGGAAGTGATGATGAGCCCAGATTCCGATAAATGGCTTGAGGCTTGAAATCTGAGATAGGATCTATATATAAGAACAAAGTGTGGACTTTGGTGGACTTGCCCGATGATCAGCAAGCCATTGAGAATAAATGGATCTTCAAGAGGAAGATAGACGCTGATGGTAGTGTTACTATCTACAAAGTTCGAATTGTCACAAAAAGTTTTTCGAAAAGTTCAAGGTGTTGACTACGATGAGTTTTTCTCACTCATATCGATGCTTAAGTCTGTCCGAATCATGTTAGCAATTGCCACATTTTATGAAATCTGGCAAATGGATATCAAAACTGCATTCCTTAATGGATTTATTAAATAAGAGTTGTATATGATGCAACCACAAGGTTTTGTCAATCTTAAAGGTGCTAACAAAATGTGCAAGCTCCAGCGATCCATCTATGGACTGGTGTAAGCATCTCGGAGTTGGAATATACGCTTTCATGAGTTGATCAAAATATATAGTTTTATACAGACTTGCGGTGAAGCCTGTAATTACAAGAAAGTGAGTGGGAGCACTATAGCATTTCTGATAAGTATATGTGAATGACATATTTTTGATCGGAAATGATGTAGAATTTTCTGGAAAGCATAAGGAGTGTTTGAAAGGAGTTTTTTTCAAAGAAAGACCTCGGTGAAGCTGCTTACATATTGGGCATCAAGATCTATAGAGATAAGATCAAGACGCTTGATAAGATTTTTCAATAAGTACATACCTTGACAAGATTTTGAAGTAGTTCAAAATATAAAAGTCAAAGAAGGAGTTCTTGCTTGTATTGCAAGGTGTAAAGTTGAGTAAGACTCAAAAGCCGACCACGGCAGAAAATAGAAAGAGAATGAAAGCCATTCCCTATGCCTCAGCCATAGGTTCTATAAAGTATGCTATGTTGTGTATCAGACCTATTGTGTACCTTGCCATGAGTTTGGCAAGGGGGTACGATAGTGATCCAGGAGTGGATCACTGGACAGCGGTCAAAGTTATCCTTAGTTACCTAAGAGCGCTAAGGAAGTATTTCTCGGTTATGGAGGTGATAAAGAGTTCGTCGTAAATAGTTACGTCGATGCAAGCTTTTACACCGATCCGGATGACTCTGAGTCTCAATCTGGATACATATTGAAAGTCGGAGCAATTAGCTAGAGTAGCTCCATGCAGAACATTGTAGACATAAAAAAATTGCAAAATATATACGGCTCTGCATGTGCCAGACCCGTTGACTAACCTTCTCTCATAAGCAAAACATGATCACACCTTAGTACTCTTTGGGTGTTAATCACATAGCCATGTGAACTAGATTATTGATTCTAGTAATCCCTTTGGGTGTTGATCACATGGCGGTGTGAACTATGGGTGTTAATCACATAAAGATGTGAACTATTAGTGTTAAATCACATGGCGATGTGAACTAGATTATTGACTCTAGTGCAAGTGGGAGACTGAAGGAAATATGCCCTAAAGGCAATAATAAAGTTGTTATATTATATTTCCTTATATCATGATAAATGTTTATTGTTCATGCTAGCATTGTACTAACCAGAAACTTGATACATGTGTGAATACATAGACAAAACACAGTGTCCCTAGTAAGGCTCTACTAGACTAGCTCGTTAATCAAAGATGGTTAAGTTTCCTAACCATAGACATGTGTTGTCATTTGATGAACGGGATCACATCATTAGGAAAATGATGTGATGGACAAGACCCATCCGTTAGCTGAGCATAATGATCGTTTAGTTTTATTGCTATTGTTTCTTCATGACTTATACATATTCCTTTGACTATGAGATTATGCAACTCCCGGATACCGGAGGAATACCTTGTGTGCTATCAAACGTCACAACGTAACTGGGTGATTATAGAGATGCTCTAGAGGTATCTCCAAAGGTATTTGTTGGCTTGGCATAGATCGAGATTAGGATTTGTCACTCCAAGTATCGAAGAGGTATCTGTGGGCCCTCTCGGTAATGTACATCATGATAAGCCTTGCGAGCAATCTGACTAATGATTTAGTTGCGGGATGATGCATTACGGAACGAGTAAAGAGAATTGCCGGTGACGAGATTGAACTAGGTATGAAGATACCGACGATCGAATCTCAGGCAAGTAACATACCGATGACAAAGGGAATAACGTGTGTTGTCATTACGGTTTGACCGATAAAGATCTTCGTAGAATAGGAACCAATATGAGCATCCAGGTTCCGTTGTTGGTTATTGACCGGAGAGGTGTATTAGTCATGTCTACATAGTTCTCGAACCCGTAGGGTCCACATGCTTAACGTTCGATGACGATTTGTATTATATGAGTTATGTGATTTGGTTACCGAATATTGTTCGGAATCCCGGATGGGATCACAAACATGACGAGGAGTCTCGAAATGGTCGAGAGGTAAAGATTGATATATTGGACGATAGTATTCGGACACCGGAATGGTTCTGGAATGTTTCGGGTATTTATCGGAGTACCGGGAGGTTACCGGAACCCCCCGGGGGAAGTAATGGGCTACATGAGCCATAGGGGAGAGGCAGGGCAGCCCACAAGGGGGTGGCATGCGCCGCCCTCCCATGGGGAGTCCGAATTGGACAAGGGGAGGGGGCGTGGCCCCCCTTTCATTCTCCCTCTCCCTCTCCTTCCATCTTTCCCCCTCCGAAAGAAGGAAAGGGGGGATGAATAAGACTAGGAGTCCAAGTGGGTCCCCCCCCACTTGTCACGCCCCCTAGGCCGGCATCCTCCCCTCTCCTCCTTTATATACGAGGGCAGGGGGCACCTCTAAGTACATCAATTGTTTCTTAGCCGTGTGCGATGCCCCCCTCCACCGTTTACTCCTCCGGTCATATTGTCGTAGTGCTTAGGCGAAGCACTGCGCGGATCACTTCACCATCACCGTCATCACGTCGTCGTGCTGACGAAACTCTCCCTCGACACTTTGCTGGATCAAGAGTTCGAGGGACATCATCGAGCTGAACGTGTGCTGAACTCGGAGGTGCCGTGCGTTCGGTACTTGATCGGTTGGATCGCGAAGACGTTCGACGACATCAACCGCGTTAAACTAACGCTTCCGCTTTCGGTCTACGAGGGTACGTGGACACACTCTCCCCTTGTCGTTGTTATGCATCTCCTAGATAGATCTTGCGTGATCGTGGGAATTTTCTGAAATTGCATGCTATGTTCCCCAACAGATGGTGTGGTGTGGGAAGGAAGAAGACTGATGAGTGGGCCCACGTTCAATCTAAACGGCCATTAAATCGTGTCGTCATCCCTTTACCACATCAAATTCGGGGTCAAGCAATGTTTAATGCTTTTTATCAATGATTAACGTTGCTTTCGGTCCATTTTACAATGGGAACCAAAATTGGTGCCTTTTCTGTAATGACGACACAATCGTGGTGGTTTTATGCATTTCACTCATGTACAGGAGTACATCGAAACATGATATATAGGTGATGATAAACAGCTTACATAGCAACACGAAAACAAGCAAACTACAATGATAATTAAAACATATCATACCTTGAAATCATGGAGCTCTCTGCCGTGTGGGATTCCAAAGAGAAGACGAGGAGCGACTCAAGGAGACTAGCCGATGATAAGGCAGACAATCACGTGCACAAGGGAGTCAAATCCACAAGAACCATCATGTACAATCGCCAAAGGAAGCCCGTGTCTCCTCGGCCTGGATCGCAGGCTGGTGCACCATCTGTCGATAGAATCATACACCCTAGAACTTGGATGGACACGGATGCCAGGTCCCAGGCAAGGCGCGACGAGAACCGCTACCTTATTAGCCACAATCACCTTGGGACCAACTCTGTCGCCAAACAAAGACCGACCATAGCAAGATAAGAAGCATGTAGACTTGGTCACTGAAGACAAGGAAACATATTGTCGAGCAATTACACCGGGCATAGAGACAGCCACCCTGTTGGCATCCATGCGAAGAAGCGCTAGGCTCTCATCGCCGCCGCAACTCAACTTGTCAGTGAAGAGGGGAGCCCTATCCTTTGCCTTCCAGGCTCGTAGAAACCGAATGTAAACCTCCTGAGATGTACGGGCATCTGAGGACCCTCAAAAGATCTATGAGAGGAACCAGACTCACCACCATCAACGTTAGAGGCACCACTCAGATCGCACCACCACCAACCATCCGCAAACCATACCCACAGGCAGCACACCCTTGACCCCCCTTTGTTCCCAAGACGATGCCTAGAAGAATGACATGACACAATAAACGTTGTTGCCTTCCAATCCAAGCAGATTAGGGATTTTCACCTGGGAGATAAGAGGGAGGAAGGGGGTAAGGATGGAGAGAGAGAGAGAGAGAGAGAGAGAGAGAGAGAGAGAGGGAGACTTGGACGAAGCCTCTAGAAGGAATGCAACACCGGCGAGCATCACCTACACAGTGGTCGGCACTATCCATCATGGATTTCTCCCTTCCACACCTCTCAAAATATTTTGGAATTTTGCTTTGAATTCAAAATAATTAAAATAATTAACCAAATAATTTTCATTTTGTAATGTTCTATACAATTCATAAATTTATTTAAACATTAAAGTTTATTTTAATGTTTTGAAATATTTACAATTTCAATGTCAAACAAATACTTCAAAATATTTCCGTATCTACTGAATTTACTTTGAGCTATAAATATCAAAAATTTAAACGGACTATAATGTTGCTATAGCGTTTGGAGCGGCACAACGCTAAAGTTGTGTGGGTTTACATAAATGAATTTTGTCGCTAATAGCGGACAATAGCGTGATTTAGCGCTAAACTTGGGCCTCAAATTAGGGTCACACTAAAGCTATGTCAAGCTCTTCTTTGTTATGGCTAGATGCTTTGCTGGTATGCCTTTGTTATGGTTGCATGCTGCTATGCTTGATTGTATGTTTTCTATATAGTTTAAGCGAAAACGCTAAATGGGGCTTAACTTTTGTATATGTTTTCGTAACTTTTGGATGAGCCACCAGTAAATGGGATAGCCTGCTATTTAAAATTTTGATAGATATACAATTGAAATGACTGAAATATTTTGACCAAAAGGTAGTACTTTGGTATCTACAAAAATTATTGAAATTCAGCTAATTTCAACAGCATCTCACTGAAAGTGAAAACCAATGCAACCACTAGACTGAAATCCAATGTGGCAGTATATTATGACGGACAATACCAAGATAATAGGTGTGAATACACGAAAACAGAAAAAACAAAACAAAAGAAGCCATACCTTTACTCAAGTCTTATTGAGAGCATCTTAGCGAAAAGGTTAAAATCTAGCTACGCATGCATCAAGGAAACAAGCAAAAGTTCAACTGACCAAACAAGGCAAAGGGCGTCCGGCAAAGCCAACGCTCTAGTAATGGCGGCATTCGTTGCCTGCAATCCATAAATACAAGTATGTATAAAGAGTCATTGTGAGTGTATACATCTGGCAGACGTGCACACATCAGTAATAATTAAACAGATCGAGATGAGTGGAGGTAACAATGGTTCCGGAAAGGTGGAGTGGCCGGAGCTGTTGGGCGCCCCGGCGACGCCGGCGGTGAGCAAGATCCGCCGGGACAGGCCGGACGTCAACGTGGTGGTGCTCCCGGACCAAACTCCGGTGCCCATTGGGTTCAACAGCAAGCGCGTCCGCGTCTTCTACGACTCGCAACAGCCCGGTGCACTTGTCGCCAACATCCCCATGGTCGGCTAGCCAGCCGGCCGGACGGCGGGCACGCATATGCGTGCATTCCAGTCGATCGACAGCTGAATAATAATGCCATAGCGCTGTCGCCCTCATGTATTGGATACGTTCCCTGTACTCGATTGCGCTGGCTCGGTTTTTGCTTATTTCAATCAATAGAAGGTGATTGTTCTGTAAATCCTATGATGAGAAATAATCATTTATAAGTTTATCAAATTGTAAGTAAGGAATCTTATCTTCTATATCTAAATAGCTAACCCCCAGTAACTATTTCTCTCAACATGCAAGCATGACACATCATCACACAACATGCATGAGAAAAGGCCCACCCCAACTATCATATGTCTCTCGACATGCAAGCATATACCACTTCATTATGACATGCATGAAAAAAAGATCCATCTCAACATGTAAATATACATGAGAATTTCCATTCTATTATGCTACATATATTTAATTAAAAAGTTACCTCCCACTAACTATTACTCTCAACATGCAAGCATACAACATCATTGCACAACATGCATGAGAAAAGGCCCACCCTCACTATCATATGTCTCTCAACATGCAAGCATGCCACTTCATCATGACATGCATGGAAAGAAGACACATCTCAACAAGCAAATGTACATGAGAATTATCATTCTATTATTATTATTATTGTTATATATATATATATATATATAAATTAGAAATATAGTAATCAAACATAATAAATTCTATGTATTTTTAGTTTTAGCTTTTTATAAAACATTCATGTTTCATACAACGGATGGCATTGAAATATGTTGCAAAATATTCCCGCAACAACGTAAGGGGCATAACCTAGTATATATACCTAAGTAATTTATCCCCATTATCCCAATTCTCTCAACATGCACACATGCCACATCATCATTCTCTCTCAACATGCATAGATCTGAATTCTCCACACATGCCACCTCATCAAAAACACTAATTTTTTTCTTTCAACACGCATGGGAAATACTACTTATATTCTGCATATATTCACAACAATGGAGCATATCTATTTTAATTTCATCAAAAAATATTGAAAGAGATCTCCACAGCAACGCGCGGGGTATCATCTAGTTTGTAAAATGTACAATGACTCATCTATCTATCTATCTATTTATATACTAAAAGCATAATACAAAAGAAAAATAGAGTCATCACAATAGTCCACATATAGATTAAATTATCTCAATCACTAAGTTTAGATATCAATGGCCGAGATTTAAAGATGTAAATGTTAAAAGGTGTCAATCATCTCAAAAGAAATTACCTCAACCTTAATGAAATAACCAGGAAATAAACAATAACTTCAAAAAGGATCCGATAAGTTTGAAGGTATCAGTTATCAAAAAGAAAATATAAATTTTATTTTGCATGTCCCCTTGCTTTGGGAATAGGCAAACATTAATCACGGTCACATTAATGTGTGTCTAATTTTGGACCTCGGTGTGGAATCAACCAATGCACCAAGGAGAGGGGTGACCAACACTTCATTAGACCGTTCCTAGTTAAAATGAGTTATGAGATGTGCCTACTAAACTAAAAAGAAAGGGGTAGCAGGAAAGACCTAGGAAATGCAATAAAAAATGCATACAAATTCGAGCTCGCCAAGACATTATTAAGTCAGAAAACATGCTGATAGATAAGCTTGGAAATTCATTATGACTTGTACATGTCTAAGCAACACGTCTTTTGTTTTGTGAGACTGGCCTACAGACCAAACATACCTGCTAAAGTTTGATTTATAATGAAATTATAAATGCAGAAACTAAAATGCTTCGAAAACTATTATATAGCTAAGTGTCACCACATGTATTACAAATACATAGTAGAAATTGTAATAAATTTAATTAAAATGATATATGACACATATTGTTTATACTTTGTTCATTGGCATATCTTAGAGCATCTTGAGTGGTAGCCCATACAACAGAGCCCATAAAGGCCAAGTAGGGCCTGACCCATACTCTTCCAGACCCCCCCCCCCCCCCCCCCCCCCCAAAAAAAACCCTCCTACTTCTGCAACAGTCCCTATGTCTCAGCTTGAGCTCATTTACACCCGTTGAACCGTAAAATCAAAACAAATAGTAAAAAATTCAACAAAATCTTAAATCTTTTTTACAAGCAAGATGATTTAGTGCGCACAAAAAATCGTTGGTAAACGACATTCCAGGAGCTCACGCCAAAAAAAGACAAAATTGGCTACGAATAGTGTGCTCTTTCAAACTTTCTCACAGGCCCGAAGTTTGTCATTTTAGCCACGAGCTCCTCGAATGTCCAAACTCCACCAAATTTGGCACGGGCATCACACATTCGACTATCTTGCACCACAAAATTATTCGGAATTTTTTTGTTTTTCTACTGTTTTAAACAATTTTACTGTGAACACCTGGGTGCAGAATCGCCACATCCCTATCTAGGTCCATATATAATTTTCTCTCTCTATTTGCATACACTGTATTTGTACTATAGTGTGACAACACAATATTTCATACAATAATATTTCTAATGCATAGAGCTCAAGCATATTCAAGCAACCATTTTAATTGTCACAATTCAAATCCAAATTCAAAATTTTCATACACAAAAATACAAATTCTAGTAACAAGATGTTTATCATAACACATAGGTTCATACAAGATACTGAACAGAGTGCTAATAATAATACTACAGTGCTATACAACACTCACAAATGCTTGACAAGATAATCTTGAAGTTGCTGATGTGGCTATCTGTTTTCAGTATTTTGATATATTTATAGGAATTGCACCAACAATAAAGGATCATGTTGGTAGCCATCCTCTGTCAACGACTTTGCACTCTCCTATTCATACTTGAGTCATCATCTTTCCGTCTCACTCGTTTTCATTGATCATATTGTGCATGGTCATAGAAGTTGTCATTATTTACCAATAGTTGTCTACATTCCAGTATCTAGTTGGACCACTCACCATTGCAATGTGAGCTTGTAGAACACCAAATGCTCTCACCATGTCCTTCCCTACTCCTTGAATTCTTGCAAAATAAATTCTTGTATTCCCTTATGGATTGGAAATGGTTTTCGCAGAAGTGGACAAGATGGGTGGGTACTATTTCAAGATTGGACATACACACTACGCCAGCTAGCTATTATTTTACCATAATACTCCCTCCCTCCCGAAATACTTGTTAGAGAAATGGATATATATTTAGACGTATTTTAGTTGTAGACACATTCATTTTTATACATTTTTATGACAAGTAATTCCGGCCAGGGAAGTATATAAGTTGCGTCTGCTGACTGCGTTATGAGCCATCATTAAAATTTGACTATGCATATGTGAGGCAATCAACAAGAAGACAGTAAAGTTGCTTCTGCTGACTACGTCAAGAACCGTCATTAAAATTTGATTGTGTATATGTGAGCCAATCAACAAGAAGACAGTGTACCATAGAGTTCCACCAATGGAGGGCGGTCTACGCTATGCCTGCCTGCTCGTCGTCACCCGGCCGTGTACATCCATTCCGGCAACGCATACAGTACTCTAGCCCTATATATAACTACCATCAGATTACCATGGCTTAATCACTAGACGTCCTAGTTACTTACAGCCAGCGGCTAAACGACCATAGACCCACCAAGGAGCTAACGAGCAAGAGTCGATGGCGAAGACGTCGTGGCCGGAGGTTGTCGGGTGGCCGGAGCTGAACGCCTGGGACCAGATCACCAGCGACAGGCCCGACGTGTCGGTGGGGTTCTACGTGCAGGGCTCCCCACTGCCGCCCGGTTACGACCCGAAGCGTGTCGTCCTCATCGTCAACCCGTCCCAAGTCGTCATCAAGACCCCCGTCGTCGGCTAGCTGGACTCCGGCCGTGCGGTGGTGCATGCATGCAACTCCGGCCGTCATGCGTACACTAGTGTTGTTGTTCTTATGTTTCCCTCCCTACTGTATTTTGTGATCGAAGTGCTGCAAGCACAAGAGTAGTCGTCGTCAGGGTTATATGTAACTTGCAGACCTTGAGGGGCACATGAATAAAGTGGAAGCACTCGTTTTGATCAATCAATGCCTAGTAAGGGTACCTCTAACCGATCACTAATAATCGAAAAAAAACCGTTTTTACTTATGTAACCAGGAGGCAGCCGATCCCCGATACCCCATAGTGGAGGATAAATTATCCTGAGCTGCCTCCGCCGCACCTATTTTTACTCCACCGCTCAGCGGCCGAGTAAAAAACAACACTTCTCCTTCTCTTCCTCTCTGCCTCCTCCGCCTCTTCTCCTCCCCCATTCCTGTCGCCGGTGACTCTTCCCCGCCGTTCCCCGACGCCTCCTCCTCACAATGACCGGATCCCATCCCCGGCTCCCCGCCGCCGATCCGCAGCGCGGATCCGCACCGTCACGCCCACTGTTCGTCTTCCTGCGGTGCGTCCTCAAGCAGACATGCCGATGCGGCCCCGGCCCGCCGCATTTCCGACTTCCCCGGCCTCCCTCCGCCGCGGGAGCCGCAAAGGAAATACCTCGGTGTCCACCGGCGAGCGTGGGGGACCTAGGTGGCGGAGATAACTGACCACGAGACCCACAAGAGGAAGTGGATCGATTTTTTCCACACGGCGGAGCTCGCTGCCCTGGAATATGACCGGAGGCAGGTTCGGTTCCATGGCTCGGCGGCCTACCTCAACTTCCCATGGGGGACGGTGCTCGTCCACCTTGTCCCGGCGCCGTCTGGGGTGGTGGATGCGGCGACCGCTCGGGAGGACCGTGAGGCGAGGGAGCGCCTCACGGCGGATGCCGCTGACGAGGAGTACATGGCGGACCTCCGCCGCTAGTACCCCGAGCTCGTGGAGGCGGAGCGGGCGATCTTCACGGAGCACGCAATCGATGGCGAGGTCATTGTCATCTTCGACGACGAGGAGCAAGGTGGCGA
This sequence comes from Triticum aestivum, assembly GCF_018294505.1. Lineage (NCBI taxonomy): Eukaryota > Viridiplantae > Streptophyta > Magnoliopsida > Poales > Poaceae > Triticum > Triticum aestivum. The sequence goes on from NC_057811.1 coordinate 50,710,665, forward strand.
TGACGACAGCGCGGAGAAGGAGTTCGACGTTGAGGAGTTCTCGGTGCGCATATTCGAGATTTAGAATCTCTTTCCGACCAGGCCAGGCCATGACGCCCTTCTTCTTATAGCGTGGGTAAGTGATCAATGCAGAAAAAAATCTGTGGCGCCGCATCTTCCCCGACTCTGGCAATGACGGCACCAGCCCGGACCCAATGGGCGGTAGAATGTCGAGGTAAGATTGGCTCGACCTCGACTATGGCAAGGATGCTGATGAAGAATAGTTTAGGTTTGGGTTTAAGTTTACATTTATGTTTAAATTTCGGTTGTCAAGACAATGTGTTTGACTAGGTTGAACTTATGTTTAAATTTATGCAAATTTCGGTTGAAACAGCGATGAAACTAGGTTGAACTTATGCAAATTTGATTTTTACTCCGTTCTAAAGAGATCGGCTAGGTCCGGCGAAAATTAATGGAGTAAAAATACTTCACTAAGAGCATCTCCAACAGCCGCCCAACGCGCCGCGCCTTAAAAATTACTTTGCCGCGCGCCTATCGTCTGGTTTGGCGCGGCGGACGGCGCTGCTCCAGCAGCCGCGCTAAAATGCAGCGGGCGAGCGCAGCTCCAGCAGCGTGCAAAAATGGAGCGCGCGCGACACTCGCACAAGCAACATATGCATTCCAAACACAAGCAAAAAGATCAAACACAAACAAAATAAATTAACAAAATAAATAGTTCAATTTATTACAACTCAAACAAATAGTTTATCGTTCAATACAACAAATAGTTTATCGTTCAATACAACAAATAGTTTAAGAATACAACATCAAACACACAAATCATAATGCTCTTTGTCGCCCATTCTAAGCCCACCACTCCTCAATGAGATCGTTCTGAAGATCATCATGCACCGCGGGACGTCGGATGGCATGATAGGAGGCAACAAAACGGGCCACCCTTTCAGCCCTCCGTCGCACTCGCACGCGATGTCCCAAGAGCTCATACTGAGAATAGTCTACATTTTGGCCACCCTCATTCTCGATGATCATGTTGTGTATGATCACACAAGCGTGCATGATGTACCAAAGTATCTTTTGATCCCAAAATCTAGCCGGTCCTCTCACAATAGCAAATTGGGCTTGCAAAATCTCAAAAGCTCTCTCCACATCTTTTCTAGCCGCCGCCTGAGCATTGTGGAAATCAAGATTTTTCTTACCTTCCGGTTTTTTCAACGGCTTCACAAATGTTTGCCACTTTGGGTAGATGCCATCCGCAAGATAGTAGCCATAGTTGTACGTACGACCATTTGCTACAAACTGCACCGGTGGCAAATCAATATTTGAAATCTTATTCATCAGTGGTGACCGGTTGACAACGTTGATGTCATTCAAAAATCAAGGCATTCCAAAGAAAGCATGCCAAATCCAAGTCTCTTGATCGGCCACCGCTTCAAGGATTATAGTGGAACCCTTTTTTTGATCGTGGAATTGCCCATGCATTGCATGCCTTTGGACAATTCTTCCAACTCCAATGCATGCAATCTATTGAGCCAAGCATATCAGGAAAGCCGCGAGCTTTGTTCATCTCCAATAGCCTTGCGGCGTCTTCAGCATTGGAGATCTCAAATACTCCTGGCCAAACACTTGCACAACTCCGACTGCGAAGCGCTTGACACACATGATGGCTTGGCTGTCACCCATAGCCAAGTGATCATCAACTAGATCAGCCGTGATACTGTATGCCAACATACGCAAAGCGGTTGTCACCTTCTGAAAGGTGCTATGCCCGAGGTCTCCGGCGGCATTCCTCCTTTGCTGAAAAAACCGGTCATGTCTCGCTAGTTTCTCTGCAATGCGCCTGAACAACTCGGTGCTCATCCTAAACCTGCGACGAAAATACGACTCGGGGTATGTGGGATTCTCCGCAAAATAATGCCTGGTCAATCTGTTGTGGGCATCGATCCTATCCCTCCAAATTTTCTGTCAACCCATAACCGAACCACCGTGCTTCGGTTTTTTATTGATGTGCATAGCTAGGATCATTGCAAGATCCTCCTCCTCTTCCATATCAAATTCTTCTTCGGAAGAATCATACAACGAACTCATCTACAATGTTCAATATTATGCTATAAAAACTACAATCAACATGCACCAAATTCATGAAGTTTGAGCAATACGTACCTTGCAGGCGTTTTGTCAAACACCTTGCGGGCGCCGAGCGGCAGCGAGCGTCCGAGCGCTGTTCGCCGGAGGACGGCCGCGCGCGAGGGGCGGCGGTGACTGGGGGGGAGGCGGAGGAAGCCGCCGCGGCGCGGGGATAGGCCGGGAAAGCGTCGGAACGGTCACCGGGTGGCGCGGGCGGCGGCGGCGCCGTGACTGGATGGGGGTGAAGTTGCGAGCGAGAGTCCAGCGCGCGGGAGCGCGCGCAGCAAATAAGCGGCGCGCGATGGAGTTTCGGCCCGCGCACTGAATTAGATATGCCGCGCGCGCGGTTTTTGCGCGCCCGCTGGAACCACTCTACCGATTGCGCGCGCGCTAAAATGGGCAATTTTGCGGCGCGGCGCTTGTTTAGCGCGGCTGTTGGAGATGCTCTAAGGGTTTACTCCGTCAGATATATACTCCGTTATATATAGGGATCGGTTAGTGTTGCCCTAACGGCATTTCCAAAGGAGACCCTCAAAGCTCCGTTATATGTCCGGGTTGTAGTGTTCGGATCGTTTGTGTCAGCTTTGGTCATCCAATGGGGACCCCATCGGTCTGGGAAGTGGTCCGGACGTCTGTTTTTTGGCAAATCGGAGACAAACATGGGAAAGCTATATCGGTGTGGGGACATCCACTTGACCAACAAAAAGCCATCCTATGGTCCTCATCTCTTTTCTCTTTCGACACGTGGCATGGTCCCCTCTCATCTCTCTCCTTCCAACCAGACAAATAAGGATTAATTTTTGAAAAGTGTTGGATGATTCTCTCTCGCATCATGTCCGTGGACCACGTCTAGACATAAAACTGAACATACACCAAAGTTATTTACGGGTCGGCTTTGAAGATGCCCTAAAGCCGTATACGTGTTGTTTGTGTAAAAAATAACCTATAGCGTGATTAGTGTGAAGTGGCACCGTGAAGGATTTGGTGCCCCTCAAAAACTGAAAAGTCTAAAACTGTCCACCAATTTACAGTGAAGGATCCGTGGTAAGTGGCACCGTGTTATGTTGATCGGCCTCTAATTGGAGAGTTAAGGCAACCTTCTTTAATAGAACAAAGTTTATTGTCGGAGATGGTAACGATACTCGCTTCTGGGAGGACACTTGGCTGGGTGATACACCTTTGGCATTACAGTACCCAACTCTGTATCGTACTGTGCATCGCCGTGATGCGCTTGTGGCAACGATTATGCAGGCCACCCCCCTTAATATTCAGTTTAGGAGGGTGCTTGTTGGTAATAGATGGGAAGCTTGGCTTCATCTGGTGCGTAGACTGATGGAGGTTCAGCTACAGCATCAGCCCGATCAGTTGTGTTGGAAACTTAGTAGGTCTGGACAATTTACCGTTAAGTCGATGTACATCGATGTTATTAACTCGAGTGTCATTCCTAGCTCCAAACATGTTTGGAAAGTCAAAGTTCCTTCAAAAATCAAAGTGTTTATGTGGTTTGTCCATAAACAGGTCATTCTAACAAAGGACAACTTGGTTAAGCGCAATTGGACAGGATCTACTAGGTGTAGTTTCTGTGATCGGGATGAAACCATCAAGCATCTATTCTTTGAGTGCCCGTTGGCAAGAATTTTGTGGCGATCCGTGCAAATTGCTTTTAACATTACTCCTCCTAGTTCGGTCGGGTCGTTATTTGGAACGTGGCTGGATGGGATAGAGTCCGTTACAGCTAGACACATTCGTGTAGGAGTTTGTGCGTTGTTATGGGCAATTTGGAACTGCAGAAATGATTTGGCTTTTAACAGAATAACTACTATTCATTTTTGCAGGTTGTATTCCGTGCTACAGCGCTGATCCGTATGTGGTCCCTACTCACTCCGACTGAGGCCAGGGAGCGTTTGGTTACTGGATCTGTCCGATGGGAGATGGTAGCGCGGGATATCTTCAACCGGTTTGGATGGCGGTCATGTAATAGGATAGGCAATTAGTTTTCCTATCTTTATTTGTGCCAGCCGGTTGTGGCTTTATGGCCTTTTTCTGTTTTCGCGTCGAGGTCTATGTGAGCTCGACTTTGCTTTGTTTTACGACTATTCGACATTGTTGAACCTATTTTATTTATCTAAGTGGCCGTATGCATCGATCTGATGCAGAGGCCGGGGAGTCCCCCCTTTTCCAAAAAAATTTGGCCGCCAGCAAAAGTCTGGCCAGTTTGGTTCACGACCTGGATGTTTGTGCTAATTTTTTTTAAATAATACATTTTTTATTAATTTTCATAAATATTACGCTGGGTAAAAAAAATTAAAAATAATACACCGTCGGCCCGCTGCAGGCCGACTGGGCCAAGTCGGCCCACAGCAGGCCGATTGGACTCCAGTCGGCCTACAGCTGGCCGACTGGCCCCTGTCGGCCCACTGTGGGCTGATTGGTCTGGAGCTAATTGGTTCGCTGTGGGCTAATTGTTTTTGCAAAAAAAGTAGGCATAAAAAATATATGTTTAAAAAAAGTTAATTATGTAATTAAAAAATGTTAAACGTGTATAAAAAAAATGTTCCTGGTGTATACAAAAAATGTACAATATATATGCAAAAAAGTTGACTAAAAATATGTTTTAAAAAGTGTTAATCATGTATTTAAAAATTGTTAAATGTGTGTATAAAAAATGTTCCTTATCTATACAAAAAATATAGAATGTGTATGAAAAAAAGTTGACATCAAAAAAATATGTTTAAAAAAAATGTTAATCATGTATTTGAAAAAATGTTCCTTATCTATAAAAAAATATATAATGTGTATGAAAAAGAGTTGACACCAAAAAATATGTTTGAAAAAAATGTTAATCATGTATTTGAAAAAATGTTCAACGAGTACACAAAAATGCTTCATGTATTGGAATGAAAGGTTAAACGTGTATAAAATAATGTTCCAGCTCCGCATCCGGTATGGGAGCATCACGAACCTAAATATGATTGGTTGCTCTTTTTGTATGCAACTGGAACATTTTTCTCAAACATATTTTTTTGGTGTCAACTTTTTTTCATACACATTCTATATTTTTTGAATAGATAAGAAACATTTTTTATACACATATTTAACAATTTTTAATCATGTATTTGAAAAAATGTCAACTTTTCAAACATATTTTTTTGGTGTCAAATGTTTTTCATACACATTCTATATTTTTTGTATAAATAAGGAACATTTTTATACACACATTTAACCAATTTTTAAATACATGCTTAACACATTTTAAAACATATTTTTTATGTCAACTTTTTTGCATATATATTGTACATATTTTTATACATGTTTAACATTTTTTTAATTACATGATTAATATTTTTTAAACATATATTTTTTATGCCTATTTTTTTTGCAAAAACAATTAGCGTACAGCGAGCCAATTAGTTTTAATCGGCCCACTGTGGGCCGACAGGGGCCAGTCGGCCAGCTGTAGGCCGACTGGAATCCAATCGGCCTGCTGTGGGCCGACTAGGCACGACGGTGTATTATTTTTGAAATTTTTTTATTCAGCGTAATATTTATGAAAATTAATTAAAAAATATATTATTTAAAAAAAATAGCGACGTTCGGTGCCTAGCCTGGACGGCTGGACCATCGCTGGGAGCTGTCTGGTTCACGTTTGGTTGATGTCCTGTCCTGGTCATGAGGTAGTCCAGTCTGGCCGGAGAACAAGAAACCTAGTTAGCCTGGACCGAAAAACGAGATAACTTTGTTAGCCTGGGGCAGGCAACCGATTTTGGACGGCTGGACTTGTCTGGAGCAGCAGCCTGGAGCGTTAATCATATGGCTCAGAAAACGAGACGATTGGACAGGAATCGAAGGGAGCATCAACGACTGTCATGCACGCACCAGGCAAGGTCGAGAACAAAACAGATATTATTCCGTCCGTTTTTATTTACTCTATACACATTGGATTTGATTGATAAAGTTTGACCAAATTTATATAAAACAATATAAACATTTACAAGAAAAATCTATATGATGTGAAGTACATTCAACAATGAATCTAATGATATTGATTTGTTATTGTATATATGTTAATATTTTTGTTTATAAACTTTGTCAAAGCTTACAAAGCTTGACTTTGACCAAAGCTAATATACGAACTGAATAAAACGAAGGGAGTACATGTGCTAGGCAGACGAGGTGAAAAACTTGGAATTCCTAGGCACATGCTAGGCACTGAAATTTTCCAGGCGTGTTGTCCAGGACGGGAACCAAATTGGCCAATAACTGTCCACCAATTTTCTTGCGACCACCTGCATCGGAATGATGTTGTTTGTCGATACTCTATCATTATGTTCCAACTGCCACTATTATTATCGAGAAGGAAGATCTTTGCTTAGCTCAAGTTCATTCTTTTAAGCTTTGAAGCCATGCCGGGGCTGAAAATCAATCTCATAAGAGTGAGGCTATTGTGCTTGGCTGCACCATAATGCGCAAGGGCGCATCGCGAATCTTGTAAACTGCAAGTTATGGAATTTTCCCATCAAGTATTTGGGCATTTCTATTCTCCCATCAAGCTGACTGCTGCGGGTTCTTTTTAAAGAAAAGGCCATCATCCTGACTTCAAATTAATGAAGCCATCAACCAGCTACTCCCTCCGTTCCTAAATATAAGTCTTTATAGACATTTCATTATGAACCATATACGGATATATATAGATGCATTTTAAGTGTAGATTCATTCATTTTACTCCGTATGTAGTCCATCTAATGAAATCACTAGAAAGACTTATATTTAGGAACGGAGGGAGTAGAAAGGGTACAATGGTGTTGTGAAAGAAAAAGTACAAGCTTGAGAGCAAGCTGAAAAATTACAAGCAAAGAGCAATCAGACACAACTTCTACACATAGCAGAGGGAACAATCGCTCCCGCTAACAAATGAAGCATCTTCATCAAGCCGAACACTACTAGGAAAAAGCTTATAGACAGACGCTTACCAGTAGCGCGGGTTTATACCCCTCGCTACTGCTACTTACTAGTAGCGCCGGTTTTTACCCTCCGGTACTACTAAGTTGATAGTAGTAGCGCGGGTTTTTACCCCTCGCTACTACTAAGTGATTTCCAGCGTGTCTCCCGGGACCAGCCGTAGTAGTAGCGCGGTTTATAAACCCACACTACTACTAAGTTGATAGTAGTAGCGCGGGTTATAAACCCCACGCTACCTGCATCTACTCCCACCCCACCAATCATCCCACGCCATGTCTAAAAAAAAACACTCAACGCCCGATCCAGATCCCAAATCCCGTCTCCGCTCCTACCTCCTCTCCTCCTCTCCCAAGTCCCAACCCACTCGCTGCCAGCCTCCCTTCCACCTCCTCTCCTGTCCCAACCCACTCGCCACCGGCGAGCACTAGCAAGACAGTCCACCACCACGTCGTCTGTTGTAGGTGGGCTTCGCTGCCATGAGCCATCGGATGATGAGTCCGGTGAAGGTAGAGGGCCGCCCCTGCCCGTCCCTGGCGACCGGCGGCGGCGGGGCGCCGAGGCCGATGGACGGGCTAGGCGACGCCGGGCCCACGCCGTTCCTCGGCAAGACCTATGACATGGTCGATGACCCCGCCATGGACGCCGGAGCGCCACCAACAAAAGCTCGTCTGGACCCCCACCTCTTCGGCGCCGTGCTGTTGCCGAGGTACTTCAAGCACAACAACTTCTCGAGCTTCGTCCGCCAGCACAACACCTATATGTAAATTGGACCTCCTGCTGCTTTGCTTTGGGCCATTTATGCCTAACAAATTGACTTATTTATGCCAATTGCTAGTAAACTACAAGGACTAGGAATGAGTAGAGCTTGGGATTACGCAGACTACTTGAGTATCTGCTCACCCTAGGATTACCTAAAATTTTGATATATCCAATTTTGCCTCATGTTAACACTCCCGGCGGCGGTTGTCAGCTGTAGTTCAGAAGGTGTGGCATGGGAACAGCGACATATTAATAGATCAAGCTAGCTATGGGGTGATTGACAGCAGTAGTGGTTTGGGAGCTTTTTTTCGATAAAGGGCGCTTTTATTATCTCGAAATGTAGCATCAAGCGGATACAAAACATTATGAGTAACACCCGGCCTCTACATAACTAGGATGCACACAGCCCAACACGGAAAGTCTAACAAAATGAATGGAAAAAAACGACAAATCGGCGACAGTAGAGTCCTATAGACCGACACTATGCCTATGTCGCAAGGGATGGTGGACCGGTCCGGAGATTATACTGCCACCCATGTTGGGTAAAAACCACCGTAGCCACCTGCTCCAACCGCATACACACCGCCTTGAACAGCAGTTGGTACTCCACTCATTGTAGCGTAGACCACGTACGAAGCGAGTGCGTACAACGGAAAATAACCTGCAAAGGAGAAGCATTTTTACATTGAAAACCAAATCATTTCTACATCGCCAAAGCGACCATAGTAAGGCGTATGCTCCCACCCGTATTAGCGTTTTGAATCTATTTGGAATACTGTCTAACCAATGACCAAAAATATTGACGACACTTGTGGGCGGATACAAATTTGACGCTATTTGGATGATTGACCACGTAGTACATGCAAACTTGCAGTGGAAAAAGAGGTGTTTGATTGTCTCTTCATGAGTACAAAAACAACACTTCTTACTCCCTGGCCAGTTGCGTCGTGCGAGGTTGTCTTTGGTTAGAACAACTCCCCTACAAAGATACCACATAAAGATTTTAACTTTTGGTGAAATCTTCGACTTCCAGATTTTCTTGTTGTTACTCACCGGTACCTCAGAATGCATGAGTGCACGGTACATAGAGTCTACTGTGAATGACCCTGATGTAGTAAGGTTCCAGCAAAACACATCCCGGCCTTGTCTAATATTAATCGAATCTAGACGGGATAAAAGATTGTGCCATGACATAAGTCGGGGGCCAATCAAATCCCGCCTAAACGAAATATTGGGTGGGGATGAACTGAGCACTTGCGCAATAGTATTATTCTTTTCGCGAGCAATGTTGTACAGGGCAGGATATTGTTCTCAAAGACTGGCATTGCCTAGCCAGATGTCTTCCCAGAAATGAACCTCTGACCCGTCCCTTATCGCGAAAGACCCAAAGCGAAAGAGATGTTTCTTTGCTGCCATTAGGCCAGCCCAAATGTGTGAGTCGCCAGGTGTCCAATATGCCCGAGACACTGCCTTTTGGCCTAGATACTTGTTGCGCAGCATGGTTTGTCAAACACCATCCTCAGTAATAAGTTTGAACAACCATTTACTAAGTAGGGCCTCATTCTTGATTTGCAAGTCATGAATTCCAAGGCCACCATTAACATTAAAGTACTCATATAGACACATGCTCCTTAGATACCTCCATCTATGTGGATTATGTTTTAGTTTCACTGAAGTTATGTTGCAAGATATAACATAGATGTTTGCCTAGGTACCTAAGATGAAATGATCAATAGGATGATAGCTGATACTTGGTAGTTCGTGTGATGTTTTCGTTTTATGCAACACTTAAAAAAATCCTAGGTTATGGCTACCAAAATTCTAATTTGTGAGTAGGGCACGCTTAGTTTGCTTCCACAAAAAGCAGCCTGACTCGGGCAGGGATCTCAGGCGTCCGAATTCTGATCAATTCCGGCAGCCTCCGTCGCCATCCAACACCTCCCCGTGCTTCCGCGCCTCCCCTCTATTAGGGACTCTGGAGTAGGAGGGGCGGCCATGGCGCTTTCATTAGTCTCCCGCAGCGGCGGCGGGAGCGACTTCTCCGTGATGCTGATAGGGTCCGACTTCACGATGGACGCTGGCGTGGCGCTCCTCGTCTCCCCCGCCGACCGTGAGGAGTGGCACGACTGCATTCAATTCCGGACCTCGGTGATGACTTCTCCAACCTCGAGGAGCTCCAGGTCGTCCACGTGCAGGGCGCGGACAGATCCGGCCGGGCCGTCGTCGGCAAGTTGGACAACCAGAATTGTTGTGCATATAAGTTTAGTGACATTGATTAGTGTTCCAGTTTCATCTAATTTTGCACATGTCGAGAGATGTAAGTCAAGTACTAAAAGGATGGACATTCTGTTATAATAACAAAGATAATCGTTGCATGTAACTAGTAACTACTGCAGTGGCTTGACCAATTCCAACTACACGGAACTTACGAGAAGTACAAGGACCAGGGTATGATCTATCTGCATATGATTAGCCCTTGATTTCGAGTTATGATATGTTATGCTAACAATTTTATCTGACTACAGGTTTTGAGATCTTTGCTTTCCCATGCAACCAGTTTGGTGGGCCAGAACTTGGCATTGATAAGGAAATTATTCAGATTGCTTGCACTCGTTTCAATGCCGAATATCTGATTTTTTTTACAAGGTAAATGTGTGCTTGGTACTTCCTCCTTCCTTTTTTTGGTGTCTCTGTTTCAAGCTAAAAGAAACGATTGTTTTAGTGTACAATGTACACTATGACTGCTTCCATAACAGTTACTATATTTAATTGAGGAAAACCGATCCAGCATGTCTCATCTATTTTATATGCAGTCTGAGTGATATAAACTTAAAATTGATGTTGGTTGTCAGACGGTCGGACTTTAGTACGAACTGCTTACCCGTGTGCTGGGGTGCCAGAGGTAGAGGACGTGATATAAACTTAAAACCGATCCATCGTCCCGGCAGCCTCGCCATCAGTGTTCCCATGCTCCTGTGTTCGTGGGGCTACGCTGACCTCCTTGTGTGCGCCTCAGCATTAATGAGCTAACGCTGGTCCAATTCTTATAATTTGAACAGTGGTTCCCACTGAATTTTTAAAAGGTCTATGCCTAATTCTTATAATCTACAGATTGTACGAAATATACTAATAATCAATATGCAATTTTGGGCAAGGCTTAAATGCTATTAAATAAATAGAAATGAGACCATACCTGTTATCTGAATTTCGAAATGAAGCAGCAGATCTGTTGACTCAAGTTTTAGTTTTCTTCTTCTTCAGCTTTGCATTTGCAGCCAGAAATTAATGGTGTTACAGAAAATAGCCTGAAGCTTTTTGGACTACCTACTTCTGTATAAAACTTTGGTCAAAGCTTAAATTATTATATTTTAAGGTTGTAAAGGTTGTATGTTGTGTTGGCTAAGACTAAAGATTGTAAATTCATCATCGTACCAATGTCGTTCTCTTTGCAGATGATTCTAGAAACTATATTATCAGTTTGTTGCTACTTTGTATGTGTGTTATGATATGTCCTCGTATATGTATGGATTGAAATATGATTGTCTTGGTCCTTCTTATATATTTCTTTATGATCTCAGTCAGCCTCTTTTGCACCCCTTGTGTGTTGTGTCGAGGTCCAACGCTAATGTGTTGATTTTGATGTTATTTGATTGGTGAGTAAATAGAAGTTAACCGATTATGTGGTTGTCTGATTATGTGTTTCTTTTGGACCTTATGTTTTTCCTTGCACTTGTCAAATCTATATGCATTCTTATATAACTATTCTCTGCACTTTTATCCTACTAGGAAATAGCTTATAGCTTCAGTTGTGCATTACGACATCGACATGTACCGCATTGTTTTTTGTGTCATTCTTCTGAAGAATCTGAAGTTTCTGAACCTCTGTTGGTAATGCTGCAGGGTTCTGTTGGCGACGCTGACGGTCGTCGAAAGGTTCGTCGACTCAACGGTGTCGTGGCACCGTCCACGGTGTCGTGGCAGCCGGTGCACGGAGAAGCAAAGCTGCTACACGTCCTCTACCTCTGGCACCCCAGCACACGGGTAAGCAGTCAACCAGACACCCCGAGCCCGAGAGATGATCAACATTCAGATACACTTGATTCGGTGTGTGGCCAAATCTGAATCTGAATCTGGATCTTAATGATGTTCGGGTTTCAGGGTGCAGGGCACTTGTACGATGGCTTCCTCCGTCCGCTGGTGGCGAGGCACGAGGATGACCTCGACCAGGGCCTGCTGGAGACGTGGCGGTAGTTGCCGTTGGTCAGATGTGGCTCGTCGAGGCTACCCTGTGTGTTTCGCCGCAGCTGCAGGCCGCGAGATCAGGCCGGCCGGCAGGTGCCACATATTGACGAGTGATCCAATTTTCGAATCGGACCATACAACTTAAGTAGGTAGCTGCTTACCAAGTTGCTACGCACAACACTATGTAATAGGAATTATACATGAGTTGCCGCTACAATGAGAAACTGTGAGTAGATACGGCAAATGTGTGATAGAATGGAATTGACTGATTTTATTTTATTTTAATTCATAATAATCTAGTAGTAGCGTGGGAAAAAATGGCACGTTACTAGTATTTGGGATACTAGTAGCGTTGGCACTATAGACACGCTACTACTATTTTGTTAGTAGTAGCGCGGGTCTGTAATAGCAGTAGCGCGGGTGGCACACACGCTACTACTAACAAAGTTAGTAGTAGCGCGGGTTTCACGCTCGCTACTACTAACTTTTAGCTGTAGCGCGATACTAGTAGCGCGGGTACCTGCGCTACTAGTAACCATTTTACCCGCGCTACTGGTAGCCTTTTTTCTAGTAGTGGAAGGCTCCTCGCGGATCGGATTGGCATCTGAAGAAGCAGTCGAGGCGAAGCACCGGACAGAGTGAAGCAACGACGAACACACTGCCGCAGAATGAGCACAAGCCATGCTACTAAGTCAACCTAGCCACATTAGGGGGAGAGACCACAACTCACCACCCCTACTGCTGAAGGGAAACCACTATCTCCCATCGCCCAAACAAGGCATTATATCGCCGGTCGGCAGCCTGCAGAGTATCGAGTAGGGAGGCACAAAGGATAGCAGACAGACACCTTCAGCACCAACACCACCGGCGACCCCAAAGGATACCCAGATCCGCCACCAATGTCTGCCACCGCAGAACAGGCCCACATCCCCCACCCACCCCAAGGCGCCACCAAAAGAAAGGTAACGCCGCTGACTCCTGGCCAGGCTTGGCCAAGGCTTTCATCCGGGGAATTGGGGGAGGAGGTGGTAGGGGAGGAGGGAGATTGAACGTCCCCTTAGGAGGGAAGACGGCGCACGAGTGTCACCGTTGATAACGTTGACCAGGGGTTTCTGCCTTCCCTAACATCCTACCACCATGCCCTTGAAACCGTCCTGCAGCGGCGACCAATAGGAGGCCGAGGGCAGAAACGACGAAAACTAGGGAAGAAGCTGACGGAGGGTCGCCGAGATCAAGATCTGGCACGGCCGCCGGAGCAGGCTGCGCCGCGAGAAGCCTCCGCCGCCCTAGCGCCACCCATACGGCCACCAGTGATGGGCAACACCCGCAGCACCACCCACCGGCGAGGTCGACGCCGCCATTCCGCTCAAGGCCGCCTCCCCGACTTTCGATGCTCCATGCACCGACGCAAGGCGGCAGGTTTGAGGCAGAATATTTGCTCATGCATTTCTATAAACACAGTTATTTTCTTCTTGTTTACTTCGATATTTTAGGTTTCTAAATAGCTTATCACATATGCCATGTGGTGCATCTCTTTTTTCTTGTAACCATACGAAAAACGAGTACATGACGGAATGTTCTTCGGTTACATTCCGGTCAGGGTAAAACATCACCATCTGTGACAGGAGACAGAGCACGCACAATATACTATGTCATTTGGCAACGTTGAAACCCGTAGTTGAGACGGCGTACGCGATGCATGGAAGTTGTAACTGACAGTTAACATATAAGACATGAAGAATTCTACCCTAACTGGGCTCCTAGCTACCAATAGTATACACGAGACCAGCAAGCTATATTCCCAAATGAGAGCCCAGGCAACACTAGCAGCACGCCTCCTAGCTACCAATAGTAGTACTAGTATATAGCAGACCAGCAAGCTATATATATGCACTCTCTTCGCAAGCCTAGCCACCATCCAACACTAGCAGCAGCTACTAAGGTTGCCAGGCGCCAATTCCGTTTATTCATTTCTCGCTTATCTATATGTCAAATTAAAGCATTCAGCCATGTTTGGAGAATTAACTGCGTCGTCCATTTCAGGCCATGGGAGATGCCGAAGTGAAGCCGATGGACCTAGCGGCGCTGCCGCCGCCGGATCCGACGAAGACGTCGTGGCCGGAGCTGGTGGGCTACAACTCCTTCGCCGCCGGGTTATTGATCGTCTACGACAGGCCCGACTTGCACGTCGATTTCTTCCCCGTCGCCCAGGACCCGGGGTTTGGGGAGCCCAATCGCGTCGTCGCCTTGACCGACGGTCACAACATGGTCGTCTACCCACCATGGGAAGGCTAGACTTTCCTAGCCAGGCTACCGACCTACCCTCGCTAGCGAGCTAGCTAGGTCTATATGAATAACGGTGGAGATAGTTGTTTGTCACTTCCTATACATACACTGCATGCATGCATGCATGGAGTCAATATGTGGTATGGTGGTTCTATATGTACGCTATCGTCCTATATGTGTATCCAAATATGTGGTTACTTTATCGCACTGTATGTACCGTTAAGCACATCGAGCTTACTCTCCTCCTCTTCGATCTCCTCCACAGTTCTGGCCGGCACGCAATTTTCCTTCTGTGGGTCTTTTTCTCTAGTTGGTCGCACCCTACTAGTTGATCACGAGCCAGTGAAAACCCTACTATTTTACTTTAACGTGGGGGTTTTTTAATAATGAATATGAAAAAGAAATCTACCAAAAATTTAAAAATGCACAAAAACCAGAAAACTGGTTCCCAAAATTAAAACAATATTCACAAATTCAAACAAAATCATGAATTTGAAAAAAAATATGAATTCAAAAACAGTTAATGGATTTGAAAAAGTGTTCCGAATTCAAAAAATGTACATGTACTGAAAATTTGTTCTAAGAATTTAAAAATTATTCACAAAATCATAAAAAGTTGTAAATCCAAAAATTGTTGACATTTAAAAAAAGAATTCAAATATATTTGAGGATTCAAACAAATGTTCGGGAGCAATTTGTGTGCAATGTGAACATTTTATAAAAAATTTGAACATTACATGAAATTGTGAAAAAAAATTGGAAAACTCTGAAAATTTTGAAGTTGTGATTTTTTTTAAACAAACTGGAAAATGTTTTTGAAAACTAAACAATTATGTAATAAAGCAATCATTTTATGAAATAAAGAGCAAAATTTGAAGATTTTGAACTTAAAAAACACATGGACACTTTTTGGAAATCCCAAACATTTTTTTGAAAAGGAACAACTTAAGAAATTTCAATGAATTTTTAAATTTGTGAATTGAAAAAGAAATGAGAAAATATATAAAAATAAAACAAAAAGGGAAAACCACGAAAGAAAGAAACTGGTTCTAGAATTTTCTAGATGGATACCAAAACCGTTCAGGAACGTTCCAGAAGGTTCCTACAAGTAGTCGCACCCTCGCTTCACTCGATCTCTGATGGGCGTGCTCATCTATGTTCGCACATCAGTGATCAAACCCTTAATTATTGCTACAAGCGATAAATATCAATTGTCAAAATCTCTTGTTAACGGGCACCCATTGCAAAAGGTCACTCCTGTTGATTTTTTTCTATGTTGCTTACAAGTGGCACACTGCATGTGCACCACTTGTTATAACAGAAGAATTCCCATTTTTGTAGATTTATTTTTTTCAAAATTATTTATCTCTTGAACCGTGCACCGAAATCTCGAATTCATTGTTGATTTCCTACATCTAGATCTTCAAAACTAGATCCCATGTTAATAGGTTTGGACAAATTTATATTTCACCAAGAAAAATAAGAATCAGGGGGAAACTAGAAAACGAGAAACGAAAACCAAAAACCGGAAAAAACGACAATAAAAAAAACACAAAACCCGAAAGCCTAATTGAGCTTTTCACCTTACTTGGGAAGCACATGTTGTATTTTTCCCTTTTCTCAGGGAAGCACGGTTGTGCTTCTCGTAGAAGCACACGTTGTGCCTTTCCCCTTTTTTCAGGGAAGCACAATTGTGCTTTTATGTTTTGCCCTTTCCGGGAAGCACAAGTTGTGTTTCTAGGGTTCGGTTGTGCTTCTACGAGAAGCACAGCTTCTGCTTCTCGCGAAAGCAAGGTTGTGCTTTACAAATTGTGCTTCTCCCTTTTTCGAGTAGCACGGGCTATGCTTTCTCGCGCTCACGGAAGAAAGGTCGTGCTTCTCACACAAACACATATTTGCTTTTCCCCTTCCGAGAAAGCACTCGCAAAAGTACATGTTGTACTTCACACAGAAAAACGCAGCTTCCGAAAAAACTTAAAAAAATCCCGCCAAAACCAAGGGAAACAAAAAAAATGAAATCCAAAAAAAAAACCTGAAAACACCTTCAAAAAGTTGTAAGCATGCGCCCAAAGCACGACACATGACGGTGGCTCAGCGTACCACTTGGCATGCTCCAAAGGCCCAAAACAATGACCTCTGAGGGAGCCCCGAAAGGGGTACCCATTATATAGCTGCTCCCAGCAATGGTGCGCTCTTTGTAGCAATTTTTTAGGGGAATGCTAGGGATTCACATATGGGGCGCCCCACCTAGGCCGGCCCACTCACATGTTACTGTAGATAACCCTTTTTTTGGTGGCGTACGTACTATAGCGAGCAAGTTCATCCAAGCTAAGTGGTTCAGTATTTTCTATGGCACTAGTAAGATGCCCGTGCGATGCAACGGGACGACAATGGAATGTATGAAGACATTTCTCTAGATAATCATTCTACTTAGGACATACCTTTTTTCCCTCTCTTCATTCACCCATCCATTTAATCCCAAAGCGTATTGCTGCAAAATTTACATCCCAAAGCGCATTTGTATTGCTACAAAACTACACAAATCATCCCATGTTCGATAATATATGCCTTCAAATTGCAATGGTCAACATGCTTGGTTCCGCCAGCAAGTTGTGCCTTGACATCTTTACTTTTGTGAGGAAAAAAAAATCCATGCATGGACGCGGAGTTTCTGCACCCGAGCTCAAATGAGCTCGGGTGAACAGTAAAATCAAAACTAAATAAACAAAATTCAAAAAAATCCATTTTTTTGAGAGAAACATTGACAAAAGTTCTAAGTGCTTGCAAAAATTCGTCATGAAATCACATTCCTAGAAGGCATGGCAAAAAAAAAACAAAAACAGTACTCAGAAAAAGCTACTTTCAAAAGCATTTTGAAGCACTGAATTTGTTTTTTTTTGCCACGCCTTACAGGAATGTGATTTCATGATGAATTTTTGCAGGCATTTATAACTTTTATCAATGTTTCTCTCAAAAAAAATTTGGAATTTTTCGATTTTTTTTCGATTTTACTGTTCACCGAGCTCAAATGAGCTCGGGAGCAGAAAGGCACTTTCGTCCATGCATTAGCTTCGTTGGCCATCCATGCATTAGCTGGCACTGCCTTTGGAAACGCCACCTCTTCTAGCTCCACACCTTAGGGAGTCTCATGTTCGACAACACATGTATCTTAGGGCCTGCACATGAAAAAAGAACCATGAGGAATTGCCGTGAATTGTTGACAGCTTCATATGCAACATGGTTATATCATGTTCATATGGGATAACACGATGTTGAATTTACTTGAAAGACAATATTAATTGCAAGTGTAGATTATTAAACTAAACTTGAACCAGAACCATAAATACGTGTGCGTGCCTCAAAAGCCTGAGAAGACACCATGTATGTGGTTGCAATGTGCAATATCAACAGTACATCCATACTGTAGTTCAGCAATGATGTTACCCGTTACTAATTCTTTCCAAATCTAGATTAGGAAAAAAAAATGAAGCTATCTAAGCGACTGATATATGGGTTCATAGATCTAGTCATTATTGTCCGTATAAGCAAATCAGGCATTATGACAGAAGCACACTGTAGGAGGCAAATTATTTAGTAAACACGACATGGGTTTAACAGCAGGATTATCATCCGAGGAATTAAAGCAAGTTTTCAATGGGATAAAAGCATATAAACCTTACACATTATCAAAATTTACATGCAAAGATTAAAATTGATATGTGAACTGAAATCTTGGAGAGCACAAATATATCAACATGAGTAATGGAACAAAGGTACTACTCTGTTATGCAAATGGAAACATTAGAGAAAAATTAATTGCTCATGTGCGATAGAGAGAAGTGTTAAGTACATATGAGTTTAGGAATATTAACATCATCAAGGAGATAGAAGGAGCGTGTTGAAGTAATGGAAATTTGTCATGAAAAAGTTATCTCTTTAAGGCAAGCGCATTCTGGGGTACTTATGTCGCCATTTGGAAAGGCGGGGACATGAGCGTCTCGTTCCATCCACGCTGGAAGTCCCATGAGTCCCAGTTGACCTGCACTAACCAAGTAGTCTGCACATGTCCAGTCTCTCTTGCAGAACTCAACCTT
Source organism: Triticum aestivum (assembly GCF_018294505.1). NCBI lineage: Eukaryota > Viridiplantae > Streptophyta > Magnoliopsida > Poales > Poaceae > Triticum > Triticum aestivum. The sequence goes on from NC_057811.1 coordinate 50,729,129, forward strand.
CTCATGTAACATGAACATAACTATGCTGGAGGTCATCAACAACAACGACCAGCAGCATCGGTGCAGCACGAGCTAGGTAATGACCATGGACATGTTGACCCACTGTCCGCACAGTTTCCTGACGGCGCACATGCCTGCATGTAATCTAGCATGAGGGTGCCAAGCAATGAATTAAGGCTATTGTGTCACCAAAGGAGCAATCAGAAACTATAACTGCTCATGGCAGAGCAGCAAGCATAATAGTGTTTACAAAGATATATAATAGCAAGAGGAAGCATGAATTTTTTAGTCTGATCTCTCTTACATTTCCTGCTTACTTAAAAGGAGCAAACGTAACCCAATATGTTTAATTGGTAACTGAAAGTAGGCATCATAGGTTAATTATCAACATAGATTCATGCATAATCGAAACATAATTTGAGCAGATAAAACATGATGTCACATTTTATGTTGGAAATAGACCTAAATTTGTAGCTTGTAATATTCATCATCAAAACTATGGGCATGGCTCTATGAAGAATATGCTCAAAAACTTGTGAGTGTCTTGGCCAAATTAAACAAACTGCATGGATACGTACCAATGATTTTTTTTATAATCAGTACCTGGCTAACTGCACCCTATGCAATGAGAGAAACATGGCAGTGCAGTACTACATATGTAGGGAAATGTGAAAGAAACAGAGCATGTGATTCTGAATCAAACTTGCATCTCGTTTTCTGCTCCAAAAAACACCAAAAGCACACCAGATGAAATACCTGGCAGCAATGTTTTGCCAATTAGACCATACCAACTCCATGAACATCCAATTCAATTGGGGTTTCAGGGGCTGCATGGAGTACCCCGGGCCTCCTTGAAGCACATCCTGAAGGAGAAGTTCGTGGAAGCACGGATGGTGATCTAGAAGGTTCAGTTCCGCCAAGTGCTCAAGAAAAAATAATCTAGAACTGTGAGAACCCCAAGAACTGAAGCATTGCAAGCCCAGATTTTGACCCGGAGTTGCTTATTTTGTTTTGTCTTAGGTGCACTTGTAAGTTGTAACGGATGTACACTACAAAACTGAAATAGATCAAGCCGGCCTTTGTGTGCCGGCTGGTGCTCTGCTGGTTCTGCATCTTACCTTGTCCTATGACTCATCAATGGAGATCTAGTTACAATTCAAAGGCCTAGACAGGAAAGATGCAGAAATTACGAACCTGATATTGATACACCATGTAGTAGATTGGATACTGCTATTTGACCCCAAACATGGTCGAGTACTTCAATTCACAAAAATCTCTTGCCAGGCTGAGGGCTTCCAATCGGGATGGTGATAGCAGCAGGTGCGCAAGTAATGAAACAGAGGACTCATGTGGGAGGAGAGACCAATTGCAGACGGCATAGAGGTCCTAGGGGAGCAGCGCATACTCGAAGGGGATGGCCGTGGAGCGCGTCTGCCGGGAGGGAGTAGTAGGTGGCGGCGCTGTCGCCGAGGATGCGTAGTGCGTAGCAGCGTACGTGGAGGTCGGCGAGGAGAGGGGAGGTGGTGGGCGGCGGGACTGCTGCATCTGAGCCTCGGATGGGGAAGCAGGAGAGTCCTCGCGGACTCCGGGGACGGACGGCGCCGACGGCGTACTTGCCGACGTCGGTGTCGAATGAGAAGGGGGAGGGGGAGCAGGAGACGGCGGTGAGAAGGGAGATGTGCTGGGCATCGAGTCTGCTGCATCGGAGGTGTAGGCAGGAGATGCGTTGCAGACTTGGCGGACGGATGGCGCCGGCGGTGTACTTGACGATGTCGGCGTCGTAGAAGACGGGGTAGGGGGAGGAAGGAAGGTGGAGGTGGGTGTGGGTGTGGCGGTGTGCGGCGAGGCTGCCGTGGCAGAGAGGAGTCGGGAGCGGAGGGCGCCGGTGGCGTGTAGAGCGGCAGCCGCTGCCGCTGCCACTTCGATTCCACTTTTTTCCAGAAGGGTCGATTGCTTCGTTGAGTGGATAAGGTGGGACTGGATGGAGATGGACGAAGAGAACGAGGGGTTTCTTTGCAAATGGGATGTGGGGTTGCTCCTACGCGTCGGATGCAGATCAGACGGTCAAAGATGATAGATGGCAGACACGCCATCATCACCAACTGTGATTTTTATAGGAGTAGAGATATTAGTGGACTAGTTTCTATAGCGGATCATATTGTAGCAATCGGGGTTACTATGGCTCTCTGATGGACTACGTGGTAGAGGTCGTGGCTATGCCTCTTGGTTGTGTGGGCAACAAGGGGTCAGGGGTGGGTGGCGTTTGCTCGTTCTCTTCCGCTGGAAATAGCGGCGCCAGATCCTATTCAGGTGACCAGGACTTTTTTGCAGTGTCGATCTAGGCGCTTCATGGGGTTGCAGGTGAGTTTCGAGTGAAGGCTTCACGCTTTGGTGCCAGCGATGCCCACCATGCCGCTTTCCTCCCGAGGACGTTGTCATGGTACAGTCCCAATGGCTGGGCTCGAGGTGAAAAACCTTATCTATCTGGTCGGACTCGACAACGGCGATTCTTTGTGTTGTTGTTACACTTTTGGGAGTGTTGCCATGGACCATATGCGTTGTTGGTCGGGCCCTCATGGCGTGTTCAGGCCGTCTTATGCTCTTGTTTGGCAGCGTCTTCGTGTAGTTTTTGTGCATTTGTTCATCTTTTGCGGTGTGATTTCTATTGTTTTGTTTTCTTCAATCTTTCGTGTACTATTTGGCTGTGTACTATTGGGAAATACCCTTCGGCTCTTGGGTGTATATATATAGCTGGCAGGGAAAAAAGGAAATTATAAAAAAATCAAAATATATTTTGAAACATATGTTGTACTCGTACAAAACATGTTTTGAAACAAACTTCATCCATAATAGACTATAGGGCCGATTTTTTTTTTCACGAATACATGTGAAGCCGTATCATTTCATTGATAAGCATGGGAGAATACAAGGTTATGGTTGCCCCAAGAGGACGTGCACAACAAGAGAGGGGCGCCCTTGGGGTTACCGATGAGCAGGAGAGAGGGGGTTGCTTAGCCCCAAACCAAACTATAGAGCCGATATAGGGGATTCGAATGTCGATGCTCTAAGCTAGGTCACTGATTTTGCGTGCATGTGCCCATGAAAGTGAGGGCCTGGACACCATCAACCTATTGCACTCCGAAACACTACCTCTGACCTTTAATATAAGACTTTTTTGCAGTTTAATTCAAATTACAAAAATGTCTTATATTAAGGGACCAAGGAGTAGCATTATGTAAACGCCCATGCACCTACACCCTTTTATTTAGCCTTCTAGTTTTATATTGTGGTCCGTACTACTGCAGCTCACTATTTACAATTCCAAGGATTTTTTCTCCCAAACAACTCTACATATAAGCTTGAAATTTTGCAACTCGACAAAACTATTGCACTACAAATGTTTAGAACTGTTTTTCGATTTTGTTGTGGCGCAGCATAAATCAGCATGTTATGCAGTTCGAATGCGTGTTGACCTACAAAATTTCAAGTTTATAACTGTTTGATTTGCGAGAGGGAAAAAAGGGAGGTACTTCTACGCACAAGTCTCCACCAAAAATAAAAATCTAGATAGAAAAGCATAGGTGCGTGGGCTTCAACTGCAACTGCTGCATGTCGACTCGGTCAATAAATGCATTAGCAATTGTCATCTTAAGTACACATGTAAACTTGATCTGGTCAAGCTAGCTATATGATCCAATCAAGAACAAGACACTGGCCGCCGGTAACAAAAAAACCGTTTGATGCCGGCCGTCCAATAGAGAGGGCGGCGTATGCGAAGCACGCTCCATCGAGCATCGTCACTCTAGACGTACGTACCCTGCCTCCGCTTACAACGAGCACATAAACCCTATAAATACCTTAAGACCACTCACACCAGCGTGCCCTGATCAATACACAGACGCACGTCCTACAGCAGAAGCAAATCACAAGAAGAAAGAACTGATGGCGAAGTCGTCGTGGCCGGAGGTGGTGGGGTGGCCGCAGCTGAACGCGGCGGACCAGATCAACATTGACCGGCCGGATGTGACTGATGTGGGGTTCTACATGCAGGGCTCCCCGCTGCCATCTGGATACAACCCCAGGCGCGTCGTCATCATCTCCGACGGGAACGGCGTCGTTGTCAAGACCCCCGTCATCGGCTAGCTATCCACTATACTCCATACACAACTCCTACTCCGGTATACTAGAGTTGTCGTGCTGATTAATCAAGAATTTTATTACATACTACGTGTTTCCTTACTTTGTACCGAGGGGTGCTGGCGATATGCTCGTGTGGTTTGTCAGGGTTACATAAATAATTATAGTCCTTCATATATGATCATCACAGGAATAAAAACAATACATTCGGATCGATTGATGCTTATAGAGGTTGGGGTTAAAGCAACATTCTTTTTTACCAAGCATGTACAGTAGACATGCAATGAACTACCGGGCCGGGATCACACCCACATTTGACACGTGTATACCTTATAAAGGCGGAATATTCTTCAGTGGGATACGACGTTCTATAGGTGCTTATAATGACTTTGTCAATCTATCCGACAGATTAGTCTCTCGAATGTGTTTGTAAAGGTAGGATATGCGTGACTGCGTTCGTAGAAGATGAGTGTATGTACGTATATTTTCTCAAAAATATACTGTACGTGCTTTGGGATTCGAGATGTACACATAACTTCTTCTTCTTCTTCTTCTTCCTCTTCTTCTTCTTCTTCTTGTTCTTCTTTACATCACCCTTGTTGAGTATTATGATTATTAGGAAGTATAAGATAGACTAGGATTTGGCTTTATCTTGTCTTGTACTTCAAATTGGTCATTGATTCTTATATATATGTCCATAAGGCTCAAACAATAAATAATGATTCCACCAATCTCTTTATTCCCTTATAACATGGTATCAATCTAACCGACCCAAGCCGTCCACCGCTTCCGCCCAGCGCGCCGTCCCCGGGGCGGTCGGCCTCCATGACCGCCGCCGGGGGCCGCGCCGGCCGTATCTAGGGTTCGTCCGCCAATCGTGTGGATCAGTTGCCCTAGAGAGTCTTTTCCCCGATCCTTTGATCCGGAGTTTTCTCTCTCTCGCCGGTCGTTTTGATCAGCGTTTACTTTTTGGTTTTCCAATCTAAGATTTGTTTGCGTCGCCCGATGCCGCCGTCAACCCCGCGCCTCTAGTCCGACACCGGCACGACCGGCCGGCCACTTCTTCGACCCGGCGCCCACGCGCAGCAGGGGCCCGTCATGGCCGTTGTCCGCTCCTCTGCGCTCGTCGCCCTGCGCCGGCCGTGGCCGCCCTACTCCGACCAGGACATCTCCGTCACCACCCTGCTTCTGCCGCGTTCGTACGCCCCCTGCCACCTGCCTTGCCGGCCCTGTCGCTAGATGCCTTGGACTGCCGCCTGCGTCACGCTCGCCGGCTGCCTCGAGCTCGGGCGCCGCTGCTGCGTTGGTTGCTCGTGCCTCGCTACCCGGGCGCTGACGCGGCGTGGGCAGCCCGGTGGCCGGTGCTGACGCGTTCGTCCGCACGTCGTACGCCGACCATCGTCGTCCGCTTCATCTCGGACTCCGCTTCCACCCCGCCTCCACCGAGCGGCGTCCCCGACCTCGCCCGTGATCGGATTGATCACCCGCCCGCCGCCGCGATCCTCCTCATCTAAGCGGTGCGACCGACCTGGCCCATCAGTTGCGTACGCCTCCGCAAGTCCTGTAAAGATTGTCCTGAGTACAGCGCGCCCCTCCACTGATCGAGCATCGGGCTGCCGCTGTGTCGCCCCATCGGGCCGCAGCGCCGCCACCCCGTGGTTCTCCACGTGGTTGCACTGACTCGCACGCCACCGCAGTGTCGCCCTTTCGGGCCGTAGCGCCGCGGCACGCAATGCACCGCCGCCCGAGGTCGTCCGCTCCAGGTCGTCCCCGTGGTTGCACTGACAATCGCGCTGCCGCTGTGTCGCCCCATCAGGCTGTAGCGAGCGTGGCCCGCGGTCCCCGCCGCTGCCCCCAGGTCTTCCCACCGTCGCGCCGACCCGCCTGCTGCCGCTGCGTCGCCTCTTCTGGCCGTATTGCCGCGACCGTGGTCCACTCCACCGTCCCTGCGCGTTGACTTCTTGTGGTATGCGCTGTGCCGCCTCCCTTGGCACGGGAATGCCACCTTCCACACCGGTCTTCGTCACGTTGTCGGGTTCCTCGCCTACTTCGAGCACCACTGCCGTGCTCCTAACCAAGTCGCCGCTGCCGTCAGGCCACCGCCGCCGCTGCTACCCATGTAGCCGCCGCCGCCCGTCCACTCCCTTTCTCGTCCAGCACCAGCCCGTCGCCAGCATCGCCATCATCTTCCCCGACCACTTCGTCTACTCTGACCACCGTTGGTGACATCGGCCCCACACCGATTGTTGCCACAACCATCGTCGAGTCTTCTTCTCTGCTGGCCCCTCCGACTCTTCGACATGGCTACTACCGCTCGCGCAGGTCCCTCATCTACGCATGCCCGATACTGGCAACACCGATGCATACCTTCATCCACGATGTGTCCCTGGGCCTGGCAAAGCCTGGTGCGGCGCTTCGTCAACTTTTTCTTCGTCCATCTACGCATGCCCGGTGCTGGCAACACCGACGCGTGCCTTCATCTACGACGTGCCCCCGAGTTTGGCAAACCCGACGCGACACCTCGTCAACAACGCCTTCTTCCCGGTGCACCACTACTTTGACATCATTGCGCCCATGACTATCTTGGCACCTCCTTGCGCCCACGCCTCCACGACGACTTCCTCAACACTGGCTACCCCGACTCCACACCGACCATGGCGTACTACGCACGGCTACCTTGACCACGGCTACACCACCCTACACTCTCGACTACATCGACATCGACACAAAGCGTTACCGCCTTACTTGAGCAACCTCTTTGGTTTCCACTCCAGCCATGACTTCCGCGATACGTCGACCGTTACGATTGTGTGTGTGTGTGGGGGGGGGGGGTCCGTAGGCTTGCCTTCAGATTCTTCTCCAGTCTCATCGTCTACGTCGCTACCGTTGTGACCGCGCGGGGGGGGGGGGGAGAGGGGGTCCGTCGGCCTGCCTTCGGATTCTTCTCCATTCTCACTGTCTGCGTCGCTACGTTGTGACTGCGCGGGGAGGGGGGGGGGGTGGTGGTGTGTTCAGTTTTATGATCATTAGGAAGTATATGATAGACTAGGATTTGGTCCTGCCTTGTCTTGTACTCCAAATTGATCATTGTACTTCTATATATATGCCCATGATGCTCAAGCAATAAATAATGATTCCGCCAATCTCTCTCTATCACTTCTAACAGCTCTCTTGCAATTTCCAGAGCTCTCGGTCATTATGTCTCGAGCAAGCATTACTCGGAAAATCCTTATAACCGTTACCTTACCCCCCCAAAAATGCACTTGACAAATAGTTGGAGAAAAAAAATAAGAAGGGCATGCCACAATTTGTGCTAGTCACCTGTAATGATCATAATTTTTTTTTGACCTGCTACCAGTTGGCAACGATCCACTATGGTGTAGAGGAGATGGCGAGGACAACGTCCACCACGATCCTACCATCTCCCTTTCCCCCTCTTGACAGTAGATTTGTACGTGGATGTTGCTCTGTTCCTCCTGACAACAGTCGTCGACCTCGCAGCTGTCCGATCCGGCAGCGAGGGGGCACGAGAGTGTACGGCAGGTCCATGCTACGCCCCCACAGTGAGCGATGACCTTGGCGATGGAGACATCGAGCCACTAGTCACAAACATTGAGCATATCCTAGTTCTCCTTTCACACATATGGCAGTGGATAACACATGGGTGTGGGCTTGGTGCGGCCCATTGGGCTTTTTTTGGTTCGTGTATACATTAGCAATGACGAGCGTGGTGCTCGCCATGGGTATTTATTTACAAATGGCGCTAGAGTGAGTTTTAAGCTCGTAGATACCAGTGACGAAACAGAAGTGACCGACGTTGTGCCTATCACTGGACTAGCTTTTAAGTTCATCATTGATACACACAATTATGTAATAATGAAGTGATATGAGGTTTCAACACCGTGATTATTCGGACGATACCATTACAAGATAGCTAGATCATGGCTTAATGACAAGAAAATATCATGAATTGCACATCAAGTACAAAGGGTGTGCATAGTTTGTGAATATAGTTAGTTCACATGATGCACTTTTCTATGGCGGAGTAACAAAAGGTTTCACAATGTATCATCATCTACCAAAGACCGAGAAAAAAAAAGATAAATACAACGCTCATGTAACATGGAATTTTTTCTTCGAAAAAGGAAATTTCGTACAACAGAGAATAAAATTTGTCAGAAGGATAGATGAAGTCAGAGCAACTTTTCTTGAAGTAGAATATACTTCTCAAAGTCCAACAAGCTACTTGATGAGCAGCAACCCGTAGTTGGATGGTTAGAAGGATGATTGTACTCCTAACCCATCCTAGATAGACCTCAGATTTGACACCTTGTGTATCTCATTAAGGTGAAATATTCTTTTGTGGCATCAGTATAACTCTGCCAATCTCGAAACTCCTTGACTCTGTTCTTTAGCAGACATTTGCGCTTATGAGTGTGTGGGATGACGATATAATTGTGTTTATATGTCAACATTAAACTCGGTGTCTACAAGAAGCTAGAGGCACACTCCCGTGTCAACAATTTCCATACGCATTTGTATTTTTCTTTTAAACCCCCGAAAAAGAGCAACACAAGACATACAGATGAATATTCTTTGGGTCATTCCGCCTGGGTAAGAGGTCACCATATTTGACACGAGAATGAAGGATAAGATTACATCACTGCAACGTTCATCACACCCGGTATATGGTTAGAAACCTGTACTCGACGACGGTGAACACGATGCATGCTATTAGTAATTGACAATGATCATGTATAGTACATGAAGTATTCTGTCCTAGCTGAGATCCTAGCTAAGGAGACCGGCAAGCTATATATATCCACTCTAATCACCAGCCTTGCCACCATCACCCGGACTAAGAGCCCAATCCTAGCAGCAGCAACTAAGGTTACCTGGCCACTGTTCTCTCGTTTATTCATTGTTTCGTACTCCAACTTTATAATTAATATAAGTTAAAGTGTGAGTGTGTTGAGAATTTATTGGCATCGATTGATCTTTAATTTCAGATCATGGGAGATGTCGATACGAAGCTGATAGACCAAATGGCGCTGCGGCTGCCGGACCGGTCGAAGACGTTGTGGCCGGAGCTGGTGGGCTACGATGCCATTGCCGCTGGGATCCTCATCCTCAGAGACAGGCCCGACGTGCACGTCAAGTACTTCACTGTCGGTGGGGCTCCTCCATCGCCAGGGGAACCTAAACGCGTCATCGTCTTTACAGACGGCCAGATCACCGTCGTCTTCCCACCATTCGTCGGCTAGCATGTCCTAGCTATTGACCGACCTACCTATCCTACCTAGCCTATGGTGCAAGCTAGGTCTATATGAATAACGGTGGAGATAGTACACTTGTCACATCCTATGCATATCCTACATGCATGGTGGTCCTATAGGTACGTGCAGGATTGTCCAACATCCTATTTGTGTACCAAAGTACTAGTATAAGTACTCTTTCCGTAAAGAAATATACGAGTGTTTAGATTGCCATGAGTTCATTATGAGCTCATAGTGACCTGAGCTCATAGTGATCTAAACGCTTATATATTCCCTTACGAAGTACAATAAAAATATGTTGGTAGCCGCAGAAATGGAAAACCGGTGTCCGTTGGTAAATTACGTGGTAAATTACATAGGAATTACAAATTACAAAAAATTAAATAGGCGATGAAACAAGAAGCTCAACTTTACGTGTCAAATTAAACTGAGATCGGCGTTATTCCCAGCGTCGACGGTGCACACCCGATGCGCCTGCACACATATGCGCTCGGACGTGTATGCCGTGTACGTATCTATATATAGTACACGGTGTATCATCTCAGGGTCATTCCAATAAGTACATCGCGCTTCTTTGATCTCCTCGATCCTCAGGTCTGGCTAGCATGCAATTTTCATTCTGTTCGTACGCCATGCGTATGCGTTGCGCGTGTGCTATTAATTTTTCCTGTTGATTTTTACAGCTAGCAAGCGCAAGTACGTGTTGGAGATTCCAAGTGTACATAGGAGCTCGGCCTAGCTAGGATGGGAAGAGCCATGGCGGCCGCCACCGGTGGCGGAGCAGCCGACCAACTGAAGAAGACGTCGTGGCCGGAGGTGGTGGGCTGGGAGCCCCTGGTGGCTGGGCTCAAGATCCACGGAGACAGGCCGGACATCGTCCGGTTTGAATTTCACCACCTTGGGGACGCCGTGCCACCGGGCCATGACGACGACCGCGTCCGCCTCTTCCTGGCCCCTGGGCCCGAGACCGTCGCCGCGATGCCTTTCATCGGCTAGCCCCAGCCGGCTCCTGTGTCCATGAATGGAGTGTCTCGAAGCCTTTAAATGCTTTGTTAATTTATTTATTTTTAGAAATGGAGGATGGGTCTCTGCATCTGGAAGATGCATACGGCCACTTTATTGATTATTCTCGAGGACCTTACAAAGTATTACAAACAATAAACCTGAATCCACCATCTTGGCAACATATGCCGCTACTCCTATCCATATGATGAAGGGATGCTAGGTGGGCCACTACCCAAACCACTCACCTAAACCTAACATCAAAAGCCGGAAGCCCCAGCCGAGCCACATACCTGGTCTGGGGCACAATCCGGTCAGACGCACTCGTGTGTCATCGCAGCCATCTTCCACAGGTCCGTCTTCAGATTATATTGAGGCTTCTACCTTTTCTGGCCACTCTGCCATCGACGTCACCATGACGCCAGACAGCTACCTCCTCCTGCGCGAGTCCATCTCCGCGCATCGGACGCCGAGCCTCCACAGCGCCATGCCGCCGATCTCCGCCGCCATCAATGTGTGAGATGAAGTACCGCTCCACCACGGTAGGTACAAGGTAAGGAAGGGCGAGGTCCCCATCGGAGACACGGCCAGAAGAGGAGCACCGCAGCCACGAGACAGACACCTGCCCGGAGCTGCGACGCAGTAGATCAGACAGGCCGCCACCAGGAACCACACAAGCTCGCCATGCACGCCCAGCATCCCCATGCCCAAGTCTGCGCCTTCAAGAAGGTGACGACGCTGTGGCGCCGCCGCTGCTTAGCCACCGGGGCTAGGGTTTTCACCCGGGCGCAGGGGAAGGGGGGAGGCAGGGGAAGTTGAGCCTCGGCGCCGCCACCAAGGAGGGAATGGCGTCCGGGACGCCATCGACGCCGTGGCCGCCACCGGCGGCCAAGGGTTTCCCCCGGCCAAGCACCCTGCCGCCACCTTCGAACCAGCCACAGCATCAGCAGACGCGAGCACACCGGAGATCCAGGCCGACCAGAGGTCATACGTCACGAGCGGCCCAGAACGCCTCAGATCTGACGAGGGGAGCCCGGGGCCTCCCCGCGCCACGACTAGCGCCCACCGGGACCTCGCTGCCCACACAGCCGAGGGGACCCGGCCAACCTCACCGACGAGCACTCCCCGCCGCCGGAGGAGCGCCGCCCGCACCAGCGAGGCCGCTGCCTCAGATCCGGGCCCTCACCACCGAAAGGGAGCGGCCAGAGGCCTCGCGGCCGCCCTCACAGGCAGCCGCGCGGGGACCCCGGCGACCGCCTCCGGCAGCGGCGAGGAGGAGGGGAAGGGGAAGGTGGCGGCGCGAGGGAACCCTAGGTCGCCCCCGAGTCGCCCTCGGGAGAGCGACGCGGCGGGGGAGGGGGGAGCCAAAGGGGAAAATGCTTTGTTAATAAAGTCAATTGAATGGTAATACCATCAGCGGGGATTGGATGATTTGCCCCACTTTACAAGGGGTTGGATGATTTGCTCCTGTTGGTATATAGTATTACTGTACTAGTAGTATAAATATCGTACACTTGTCACTTCCTATACATGCAGGGAGTGTATACCACGGTCCTAACATTAACCGGGCAACTCTCTTCTTCTAACATTAACCGGGCAACTCTCTTCTTCTTAATCAATGGAAATGGCAAATCTCTTGCCTCGTTTCAAAAATAACGTATCCAAAATCAAAACACAGTTCGTATTAGGCCATGAGAAATGATTATCTACCACACACGGTATATACCATGCTTTGATATACCATCTAGTGTGTTGGAGATCCATTAACCTACTTTTTTCTTATCAAAGATCCATTAACCTACTTCCGACACTAGGAAAAGGCAATGCTCCTGGATCACTAATATTAAAGAGGGAGACGCTAACACCCTTTTTTTTGCACTTGAAGATCAATGGAAGACGGCGGAAAAAAATCTGATTCATCGCCTCAAGCATGAGAATGGTTGGGTATCGGACCACGACCACAAAAAGAGCATCGTCCATGATCACTTCCCGGCCATGATAAAAAGGGAAATCCTCGCACTCAGAGCATCAACTGGAACTCCATCCACCGGCTGGCCATGATCTTTCCAATCATGGGGACCCCATCTCGGAGGAGGAGGTCAAGACTACGATTTTCTCCCTGCCTAGTGACAAGGCCCTGGGCCAGACGGTTTCACCGGGAAGTTCTTTAAAGTATGCTGGGACATTATCAAAGACAACATCATGCTTGCGATAAATAAATTCTCGGACCTCCACACAGATCATTTTAATTGGTTAAACCCTGCCAATATTGTGCTCATCCCCAAGAAAGATGGTGTCGAGGACATTGCCGACTTTAGGCCTATCAGTCTCATTCATATTGTGGCGAAGCTTATTGCGAAAATAATCGCCGCTCTTCTTGCTCCGCACATGAATAATATTTTCTCCATCGCGCAGAGTGCTTTCGTTAAGACGTGAAGCATACATGACAATTTTTTATACGTCGGAAATCAAGCTCGAAGATTCCATCGCACTAAGACACCAATGCACCTCCTCAAGCTCGTCATTAAGAAGGCCTTTGACTCCATTAGATGGGACTACCTCATGAACACCATCTCCCATCATGGCTTTCCCGCCCTGCTTACGAGGTCGGATTTTGGCCTTGCTCTCATCGGCTTCTTCCATGGTCCTTCTCAACGAATAGTTGGGGACCCGATTAAGCATGGCCGTGGCCTCCGTCAAGGCGACCCGCTGTTCCCCTTGCTCTCTGTTCTTGCCATCAGCCCGCTTCACCATATTCTGAGCAAGGCCACTACGCAGGGGCGTCTTCGGCCCCTTGGTGGTCGACACTTGGGCATTCGAGCTTCCCTGTACGCCGATGATGCGGCGGTTTTCTGTGCCCCTATCAAGGAAGATTTCTTGTTCCTCACCGCTACTCTTGCCTCCTTTGAGGAGGCCATGGGCCTGGTCACCAACCATGCTAAGAGTCTGGTCCCACCAATCTGGTGAGAGGTTATTGATCTTGATGACATCCTGCAGCCCTTCTTGGATTGTCGTTCCTCCTTCCCCATCCGCTATCTAGGTTTTCCACTTGCAATCAGAAGATTGAGGAGGGTTCACTTGCAACACTTAAAAGATAAAGCTACCGGGAAGCTTGCACTTTGGAGAGGAGGCATGTTGTTGTTGTTGTTGTTGTTGTTGTTGTTACAAGCCGTATGACCCTTGTCAATGCGGTGCTCACGACTTTGGCCATCTATGACCTAACGCCGCTTGAGCTTCCGGTGGAGGTGATTAAGAATATTGACTCCGTGCGGCTTTCCTATCTTTGGGCTGGTACCGACATGGTGTCGGCAGCAAGTGCAAAATCAATTTGGAGCTAGTCTGCATGCCTAAGGATTTTGGGCGCCTTGGAATTCTTAACCTTGGAAAGTTTGCTTATGCGCTACGTTTAAGATGGTTATGGCTTCAATGGGATGACCCACCAAAGGCCTGGGTTGGCATGTGGACTTCGTGCAACAACAAGGACAGAGACCTCTTCGCGGCGGTCACAATGTTTACAATTGGTGCTGGTACAACTGTGAGATTCTTGGAGTCATCCTGGCTCGAGGGGATGAGGCCCAAAGACATTGCACCAAATTCTTCTGAGATCTCGTGGAAAAGGAGGGGCCACGGTCGACAAGGCTATGAAGGAAAACACTTGGTTTAAATACATCAATACCCAACAGGGGGTGACACTCGTCCACCTTCAACAATTCGTCACCCTCTGGGATAAATTGGCCAATTTCAACCTGCAACTTGGAATTCAAGATTCTATCATCTGGAAACTCACTATGGATGGGACCTATACCGCAGCGTCGGCATACAATGCACAATTCGCCGGTCTTGTTCATTCAAACTTACAAACCATGGTTTGGAAGGTTTGGTCACCCCTAAAGTGCATTTTTTTGCTTGGTTAGTTACCCAGAACAGGATCTAGATGGTGGATAGACTTAGGCGACAAGGATGACCCAACTGTGATCAATGCCCTCTCTGTAAGCAAGTGCAAAAAACGGCAGCACACCTCCTGCAAATGCCGGTTCGCAACTCGAATTTGGAAGGATGTTTTCTCCTGGTCAAACCTTCAAATTGATATGACGACATGGCAGGGCTTCCCACGGTTAAAGCGTGTTGGCAAGGAACAATCAACAACGCGCAACAAAGAAAGGCCCTCTCGTTTTTTATCCACCTTGTTGGATGGGAGATTTGGAAAGAAACTAGCGCATGCATCTTTAGAAATAATAAAGCGGCGCCGGTGGCGGTGATAGTTAGCCGAATTAAGCATGAGGCTGTCACTTTGAGCTTTTGTGGGGGCCAAACACTTGAGTAATGTAATGCCGTGAGAGTAATTCGTTAGCTTTGTGCCGCTCTAGGGCGTGTAATCCTTCAAACTTCTCTCTTAATCAGTGAAAATGACAAGTCTTTTGCCTTGTTTAAAAAAATAAGTGTTTAAGCGAAATATGCAGAGACGCATGACGTAATGCTGCATAAGACTAGTCACAGTGGAGAGTAACTTACACTAGTAACATACACGCTATCCTAGACTATGTTACTTCCTCCATAGTGGATAGTAACATATATATAGTGTCATGCAAAGCTTCATTTATTAGGTTATAGATTAATTTTGTCTTGGTTATGTGATGTTACTCATAGAATGAGTAACCCTAAGTTACTTAATTTACCTCTCTCCTCATTAACCCATTGCCACGTAGCTAAATTTGACTGACTTGGATCCGACATTATTCTTGAAGTTACTTCCACTATGACCGGCCTAATGCGTGCATTGGAAAACAAGTCAAGAGGCTCAGCTTACAATGTGAAACATATTTACCCAATCGGCGTTACCAACGGCGAGCTATGGTGGTGAAGGCGATTATCTTACTTATTTACTTCCATGCAAATGTAACGTATGACCGAAAGCCTACGTATGCACGAGTGTATATATACGTACTCTAGGTACCTGTCTGCACCATAACCGCAAGCTACCTTTCTTCTTGTCATTGGCTGGTAGGGGACAAGCCCATACTAATTTCTGCATCTGCATCTCTCATTACATCAACAATTGGTACATATTACTAAAATACATTTAGTTGTTGATTGAAATTTTGCAGCCAGAGCACGCACGCACGTGTTGGAAGAGGTTGCATCGATCGATGGGGAGGGCCATGGCGGTCGGTGGTGCTGCTGCAAGTGACGACCTGAAGTCGTCGTGGCCGGAGGTTGTGGGCTGGGACGGTTTCACGGCGATGATCAAGATCAAAGCCGACAGGATGGACGTTTATATAGAGTTGCACACCGTCGGCGACGCCGTGGCGCCGGGCGAAGACGACCACCGCGTCCGCCTCTTTGGCGACCGCGTCACCGGCCTGGTCGCCGAGACGCCCGTCGTCGGCTAGCCGGCCTATCCTGCTTGCGTGTGCATGGCCGTTTACGTGTGCGTGCGGGTGTTGTGTGATGCACCTACCACCTACGCCCCTATACCAGTATACCACCGCTATGAGATGTGTACTACGTCTACCACATGAATGAAATAAGAGCCATCAATCTCATTTGTCATATGCCGTACATATTACTAGAGAATAACTTGCGCTTCGTCGCATCGTTCTTAACTGGTGAGGTTGTCATGTTTCTCTAGCAGGTTATTATGTCAGTTGTTACATTTTAGTTTTATTTGCATTTGTTGGGTTTTAATTATGTTCTGCAGATTTACTTTTTCCCGTTCATATATCGTGTTGGGTGCTGCTAAAGACAATATTTATTCTGAAAGGAGCGAGAAATTGTTTGGTGTGTGTTTGTGGTGTCTTACATATTCCAGTATTGGTGTCAGTTGGTGGTCGTTGCATGAGCCGCGTAAGAGCTCCTATTCTACACTGAAATCATGAAATTGTTACTCTAACGTTCACATGGGCCGGTCCACTAAGATCCCCCACACTTAGCTCGGTTCCCTGAGCATTTTTCGCCACTTGCTCCACTTCTATCTTATGAAAAGTTGAGAAGTTTTAACATGCTCCCTCTTACCTCCTTTTTTCACATGAGAGGTAAGAGTATATAATAGATCTGAGCCGTTGATCACATTAATTAGTGGTCAGATTAACTCTTACCTTCTTACTTCATATGTAAAAAGAGGTGGTTAGAGGGAACATGTTAAAATTTGCCAAAAAAGTTGTCTATCATTTTGTATTTTGAAAAAGTTCCTTAAATAAAAAAATGTTCATGGATTTTCAAAAATCATCATTTTTAAAAATGTTGTGAATTAAAAACATAGATTTTTAAAAAAGTATATTCACATATTTATGCAAAATTTATAAAATTCACAAACTTTTTAAAATGTTCATGGACTTTCAAAATATTCATCAATTTTAAAATTAATAATTAATTTAAAAAATGTTTGATGATTTTTGAAAAAAAATCACATGTTTAAGATGTTCATATGTTTTTTAAAACTTGCAAAAAAGGAAAAAAACAAAACAGAAGATAAAACAAACAGACACCCTCAACCAATGACACACACTCTTACTGCCAAGATATTCCTCAAAATATCAATGCATAGTTTAAGATATTACACCATAGATTGGTGTATCCTCTTTCAATTCCATGGGAATAAATTGCTCAATGCTTTTACAAATTGAGAAACATTGTTAATATTTTAGTACCATGTAGACTTGTAAACAATCATGAGTGCGCAACCTCAACAAGTCAAATTTGTCATGTATTTTTTATTTCCTTCAAGTTATTATTTTATTCAAAGCAAATGAATAAACCTTTAGATGATTTGAATTCTTAAGATCATTTCAACATAGCTCATATCATTTGTTGGAGTGGAATCAAAAGTAATTTTACAAGTGACTCATTTGTGCTACATTTTAGAGGAAAATATCAAACCCCTTATTTGATGCTAAGTACTGAAATTTTGTAATCCTTTTGTTTTTCATGTTGTGTGTTAACAATTCTTCGGTGCTAACTACTATAGTTTTCAAATCCCAAAGGCATTAAAAATATATAACAATGCATTCATATGGTTTTCATGTGTCACATACTTTGGGTTTTTCAGCCAAAGCACTCTTTTGTATTCATGTGTTGTGCAACAATTTTATGCTGACTACAACTTTTTACCCTATAGGATTCCAAAGTCAATAACAATGTAGTTCCATGTTTATTCCATTCCTTTGTTCTAAGAATGCTCTCAATCAAACTTGGCCTTGATGGTATCCATTGTTGTTCAGCTGTGAAACCAAAACTGTCAAAGTGTCATTTTCAATTCTTTCTAAACAGAACATTTCGACAAGAAACATAAGTGGCAAGATATAGGGCCTCGAAGGAGGAGGGATGGAAGTGATCATTTACAAGGATTAAATACATCAATAAGCAAGGAAATGAAGAAAAAGTAGGAGAAGTGTGTAGAAGCAAATATTGGAACCATTTTAAATATGCATCCTTCTTAATTAAGGATTCCTTTGCAGTATTTTTAGCTGAAATTTTCCACCCACTCAAACCACTTTCTTTAATTCCTTCACTTTTCCTGTGATATCAAGTACTATATGATCCATAATTCACGCAGTTTTCTAATCATATAGGATTCAAGAGGACATTGACAACCAGCCCTGTGTTTTCCCATTCCTAGTTTTGAGAATCATGTGAATCAAAGAAGCTTAACTATGCAATTATGCGTTTGTCCTATTCTTTGTTTCTAAGAATGCTCTAAATCGAACTGGTCCTACATGGGATCAAATTTTCTTGAGCTGCCAAACCTAAACTTTAAAGGTCTAATTTTATATCCTTTCTAAATAGAATATTATGATGAGAAACATTTGAAGAACAAAAGAGGGGTGCCAAGATATAGACCCTCAAATGGGAGGGGTGGGGGTGATATGTTTACAAATATTAACTACATCAATAATCAATGATCTTATGAACAAATAGGAGAGAATGTGTAGAAGCAAAGATACAAACCATTTTAAATATGTGGCACTTCTTCCCAAATAAGTATTCCTTTGCAATTTAATTAGATAAAAATTTCCATCCAGTCAAACCATTCTCTTTAATTCATTTTTCCCTATGATATAAAATATTGCATGATCCAAATTCCTATATATTTTTAATTGTATGGGATTCAAGAGAACACGCAACCCAGTCTTGTTTTTCTTCTTCTTCATATCTCTATGTTTTGAGAATCCCATAAATCAAACCAAACCTAACAATCCAGTTATATGTTTTTCCATTCTTTGTTCTAAGAATGCTCTAAACTAAGTGTCCGTAAATGGCATCCATCATTGTTCACGTGCCAATCTTATGCATTCAAAGTATCATTTCAATTTATTTCTAAATATAACATTTCAACGAGAAGCATACAAAGAACTAAACATGGGTGCCAAGAATTAGAACTTTTAACAAGGGGTGGGGAGGGACAAGTTTACAAGGACTAACTACATCAATAAGCAAAGACGTGAATAAGAAGTATGCGAGGATGTGTATAAGCAAAAATAGGAACCATTTTAAATATGGAACACTCTGCTTAATGAAGCATTCCTTTGTAGTCTAGTTTCGATGAAAATTTCCATCCACTTAAACATCTTCCTCTAAATCCTATATTTTTCCTACAAATTGAAACAATATCTGATCCAAATTGATATAATTTTGTGATCATATAGGATTAAACAGAACACGGCAGCTAATCCTATTTTTATCCTATTTCTATGTTTTTATAATCCTGTGAATCAAAGAATCCCTAACTATGTAGTTACATGTTCTTCTATTCCTTTGTTTTGAGAAGCTCTGAATCAAAGTGGTCCTAAATGGTAATCATTGTTATTCATGTGCCAAATGTAAACTTTCAAAGTGCCATTTCAAATTATTTCCAAATAGAACATTGAGATGACAAACATACAATGAACAAAACTTGGGTGCCAAGATATAGAACCTCAAATGGAGAGGAGGTAGTGGGGGTGTTAAGATTACAAGGTTTATTAACTACATCAATAAACAAAGGAATGCAGAAAAAGTAGTGAATGTGTATAAAAAATAATAGGAACTATATAAAAATATGCAACACTTCTTCTTAATTAATGATTGCTTTGCTTCTAATTTAGATGAAAATTTCCATCCACCCAAACCTCTTGCTTTGATTCCTTTATTTTTTCCTATGATACCCAACTATCTAATTAATTATCTTGTAGTTTTCCAATCCTATAGGATTAAAGGGGGCATGCCACCTAGTCGCGTGTTTTTTTCCTATTTCAAAAATTAAAACATGTATAACCATTCATATTTTTTTTCCTATTTCTATGTTGTCGTAATCATGTGAATCAAAGGATCCCTAACTATGCAATTCTATGTTTTCATATTCCTTTATTCTAAGAATGCTCTCAATAAAATTGGTCCTAAATGGCATCCATTGTTGTTCAGGTACGAAACCTGAACATTCAGAGTGTCATTTCAAATTAATTCTAAATCAAACATTTCGATGAGAAACATATAAAGAACAAAAAAGGAGTGCCAAGGTATAGACTCTTAGGGCTCATTTGGTTGTTGGGGTGGAAAACCCTGGGCAGTAAACCCCCCAAGGGGGATTTCCCTGATCATATGGGATCCCCCTCCCATCATGTGAAAATGCCCCTGTTGCCTTTTGGGCACCAGGGGGAGGGAAGAGAACGGAGGGAGAAGAGCAGGAGATAGATGAAATCGAGTAGGAGTTTCTCACCAAGTGGAACAGAAACCAACATTGTAGCTTTAGGAGGGTGGATGCCAGAGGGAGTCGGACTGGCCGTCGCTCGGAGAGATCGAGGAGATCGGGAAAGAAATTGGGGGGAGAGGGGGGGGGGGGACAAGGAGGAGGATGGAGGGCGGAGGCAGAGGAACAGAGCGAGAGAGGGCGAGGCGGCTGAGTCATCGCGTCGTGGGAGAGCCCGGGCGAATTCTCCTGGCATGCGGAGGTCAGGGTGAACGGCCCGGGGATTTTGGGAGGATCGGGGCGAGAAAACCCTTTCCACGATGTTACCAAATTGGTCGTCTGAAAAACCGGGGTGGAGATTGCAGGCGGGAGTCTCGCCCGGGAAAGGACGGGGATCCCAGGGGGATCCCTCGCAACCAAATGAGGCCTTAAAGGGGGTGGTGGTGGGGGATGATACGTTAAGGGATTTAACTTCCATAATAAGCAAATTAAAGACATGAATAAAAGTAGGCTCAAATGTGTACAAGCATAACAAATGAACCATTTAAATATGCAGCCCTCCTTTTCATCATCTATTCTATCCTGCCCTCGACGAGACAGAGAGATACAGTAAACCGACAAGTGTTTAAGCTAAATATGTACACACGCATGACGTAATGTTTCATTATCCATGCATCGGGAAACAAGCCAAGAGGCTCAGTTTACAATGCGAATCATATATACCCAATATGCGTCGGAGTCGAATCATACCCAATCGGCTTAAACCTACGCACATGTATATATACGTACTCCAGGTCTGCACCATAACCGCAAGCTACCTGCTTTCGTCCTGTCATTCGCTGGTAAGAGACAAGCCATACTAATTTCCGCATCCGTATCTCTCATTACATCAGCCATTAGTACTCCCTCCGTTTCTTTTTAATTTGCATATAAAATTTGATCAAAATCAAACTTTGTAATGCTTAACTAACTTTATAAAAAAATATCATCATCTACAGTACAAAAGTTATATGTTATGAAAATTAATTTCATCATGGATCTAATAATATAAATTTCATAGTGTGAATGTTGATATGTTTTCCTATAAAGCTAGTTTGACTTTGACCAAACCTTATATGCAAACTAAAAAGAAACAAGAGAGGTATATTACTAACATACATGTACTTGTTGGTCGGTATTTTGCAGCTAGTGCACGTACTGGTGCAAGTGTGATCGATGGGGAGAGCCATGGCCGTCGGCGGTGCCGGCGCAAGTGACCACCTGAAGTCGTCGTGGCCGGAGGTTGTGGGCTGGGACGGTATTACAGCGTCGCTCAAGATCAAAGCCGACAGGACGGACGTCTACATAGAGTTGCACTTCGTCGGCGACAACGTGGCGCCGGGTGAAGACGACCACCGCGTCCGCCTTTTTGGCGACCGCGTCACCGGCTTGGTCGCCCATACGCCCGTCGTTGGCTAGCCAGCCTATCCTGCTTGCGTGCGCGCGCTTCTGCGTGCGCGCGCTTTTGTGTGCTGTGTGCCTGCGTGTGTGATGCACCTACGAGCTACGCCCTTATACCAGTATACCACCGCTATGTTTACTGTACTACGTGATCCACATACATGAATGAAATAAGAGCCATCCATCTCATTAGTCATATACATATAACTTTTTTTTGAGGAACATATACATATAACTTAATTATTACTAGAGGATAACGCACGTTTCACCGCGCCGTTCTTCATTTATGGGTTTGTCTTTTTTTTTCTCTAGCAGGTTATTGCGTTGGTTCTTATGTTTTGGTTTTATCTGTGTTGCCTTGAGTTCTAATTATGTTCTGTTGTTTTTTTTTCTTGTTTGTATTTCATGTTGGGTGCTGCTAGAAACGGTATTTATTCTGAGAGGAAAAATAAATTGTTTGGTGCGTGCTTATGGTGTCTTTATATATTTCGGTCTCGGTGTTAGTCAATGGTCCTCGCTATGCGAGCCCACAGGAGCTCCTATTCTACAGTAAAATCATGAATTTGTAAATATAACATTCACATGGGTCAGTTCACTAAGCTTCCGCAAACTTAGCTCGGTTCCTTGATCCACTAGCTCGCTTAGCATGGTTTGCCACTCAATCCACTTATATCTTATAAAAAAAGGTCAGCGATCATTTTCTTTCGAAAAAGTTCGTTAAATCAAGCGGTGTTCATGGATTTTTAAAAATCACAAATTAAAAAACTTTGATTTTGCAAAAAATATTACGTAGCAAATTTAACAAAATCGACAAATTTTTATAATATACAAGAATTTAAAAATATCCATGCATTATTTTAAAATGTTCAATGATTTTAAAATTTGTTCATAATTTTTTTAAATGTTCATATATTTTAATAAATGTGCAAACAAAATTAAAAGAGAAGAAACACCAAAAAAAGAAGATAAACCAAATAAGAAGTTAAGAACCCTCAACCAATAATCCACACCCTTACTGGTGGGCTTGAGGGACGCCACAAATCTGACGCACCAGGAGGCTCCAAATATAGCGAACATATTATTTTAATAGATTTGGCGCAGTGCTAGGCACCTGTCTGTCGCCGCCAGCTCAGATCGGTCACCTCCTCCGATGTCCAATCTTGCAACTCCTGTCCGTTTGCTCTATTCTGTTTGTCCCCCTTTCGTCATCTGCCCACGATACATACGGGAAAAGGGGGGAAAGGGTGAGAGTGCTGCCTCAGCTCCTCGGATCCCGCGCATCGCTGCCCCGCCCACCCCGCTTGGACCATCGGTGCCTCGTTCGACGCCTTATGGTCAATGGCGCTTGCAGCCTCACTGTCGTCGTCGAAGCATCAGCCCTGCCATTCACTACCCTCGCCATCGTCGGTTGCAACATGACGTGCTCATGGTCATAGCCCTTTGGGTTCACCGATCGAAGCTTTGCCGCTCGCAACCTTGCTGTCGAAACAACAATTGTAGTTTTTTCTCGTGTTCTATGCCACGTCACAGTGCTTGCCATCGCTGGTTTCAACACGCTGAGTCGCCGGTCGCAACACCCGTGACCCCAGTTACAACACCCAGAGACGCCGATTTGATTAAACGCCTCAGCTCATAGTCGGCGCCATGGTAGCTTCTCCGCTGTCTGGTTGCAACTTTGAAGCCGACGGGTCCTAGGCCAATGCCATGCTGCTCGAAGCAAGCCACCATGTCGGTTGCAGCAAACGTCTCGGCACACAGTCATCAGCCTCATAGCTCGCAGATGCAGCTCTCGCAATTGCCGGTTGACGCTCTCGCCATGAACGGTTCCAGCTGAGCTGTCAACGGCCGTAACATCCGGCTTTGTCGGTTCAGATCTGGGATGCAGCCGCTTGTACCTTCTCCACTAGCCGGTCATAGCACCACCAGCTGGGGTGATTGCTTACATTTCCAACTAAAAATATGAATAACTTGCTTATAAAAACTGAACACTTACCCAAAATGATTTCTCAAAGGATGTGATATCTAGATATTGTATATGTGGGCTGCATCTTCAACAATGATTCGATGATACAACAGATTCAAGCTACTAAAGATCAAGCATGCAAAGGAGTAAATATTTGACGTATCTACTTTCAAGACATTAGATATGTACATACAACCACTGAGAAAAGAGATAGGCATCATCTTCATAAACAGTACATTTCCGAGAAGCACCATAACTAGCAACGATAAAAATTACACGAACAATAACCTTTTCTGCTTTTGATTGACATCAACGAATAGGACTGCTAATAAGTAATAACACACCTAATAGTAGCTTCCAAATTTTGGGGATACAAAAGAGAAAAGCACTTTCGTGCAAAATGATAACAGACTAAATAATTCACCAAGATTCTGCGGTCACGAGCATTTTGCATAATAAATTGTCCGAAAAACTAGAGATGCTGACTTCTTTTTTGCTTGACCATGGTTGAGACTTACCATAGAAGAATGGAGCACCCGGAGATTTACCCTTGACCATGTATGATTTTGCTTGCACGAGGAGAGGAGGAGTGGACTGTTGCCATTCAGGGGAGGAGGCGGCGGTTTGCTCGATGTGCGATGGGGACTAACCCGGATCTGCAGCAGGGAGCACGGGGTGCAAGCCACGCGTACATGGCGGTCATGTTGGGGTCGGGTGGTAGGCGGTGAGCCGGGGGAGGTGGGACGTGGAGGCGGACGGAGGTGGAGGCAGAACGGCGGCTGGTGGTGGCGGAGATGGAAGGCGGGTGGCGCTGGCTATCATAGATTGACCCGGGCCACGGTGGAGGAGGTGAGAGACGAGTGGCGGTGGAGGTCAAAGGAGTGGAATGCGAGCGGCGATGGTGGAGGAGGGCGGCGGCTGCGTGAGGAAATTGGAGGAGGGTGGCAGTCATGGAGCGGACGAGATGGAGAGAGGAGACAAAGTGGGGAATTGTTCTAGCTAGGGTGTTTATCTCTGGGCATTTTTTTTCTGTAGGCCCATACCACACAGGAAAACATAAGTTGGCGCGATACTTTTCAATCTTGCCGCGAGGAAGCTTCATTTGAGGCGCCAAAGGAAAAAAAATCCACACGCGTTAAGAATTTTCAACGCCAAAGCCCGTTTCGCGGTGGTGCAATGGCGGACTGGGGCGTAATTGTTCCTACAGTAAAATTGGCATATATCCTATGGGCTCAAGTTTGCCCGCCAGGATAATTTATATTCCTGTGAGGCGCTTCAGGCCACACACAGGGAAATACTGCATCCAGCCACCCATAGAGAAAGTACGGTTGCTGGTTTCTGGTAGTTCACCGACTTAGACTTGTATAGCAAATCTCAAAATATAAAATAAGGACATATATATTTGGATACACATATACTAGGATGATAGCGTACACATAAGACCATCAAACCACGTATACACTCCATGCATGCAGTACATACGTATAGGAAGTGACAAGTATACTATCTCCACCGTTATTCTTGTAGACCTAGCTTGGATCGGTAGGTCGGTAGCCTAGCTCGGAAAGTCTAGCCGACGTATGGTGGGTAGACGACCATGTCGTGGCCGTCGGTCCAGGCGACGACGCGTTTGGAGTCCCCATGCCCCGGATCCGTGTTGATTTCGAAGTACTCGACATGCACGTCGTGTCTGTCGTAGCAGATTAGGATCCCGGCGGCGAAGGAACTGTAGCCCACCAGCTCCGGCCAGGACGTCTTCGACGGGTCCGGCGGCGGCAGCGCCGCCTGGTCCATCGGCTTCACTTTGACATCTCCCATCACCTGAAATCGACCACACCAGGTAATTCTCCACACATGGATGAATGCTTGAATTTGCTATATAGATACGCGAGAAATGAATAAGCGAGATTAGGGCCAGGTAAACCTTAGTTGCCGCTGCTATTGCTGGCTGGGCTCTCATTCTGGAAGATGGTGGCCAGGCTTGCGAAGAGAGGGTGGATATATAGCTTGCTGCTGGTCTCCTATATATTATTGGTAGCTAGGAACTGGCTAGGATAATATTCTTCATGCATTATATGTTAATTGTAAATTACAATTTGCATGCATCGCGTACGCCGTCGTCGACTACGGGTTTCTACGTTGCCAGTGATATATATTGCGCGTGATTCTTATACCTCTGCCTCAGTGTCGCAAATGGTGACGTTTTACTCCGAGCGGAATGTACCCGAAGAATATTCCTTCATGCCGTATTACTCGTTTTTCATGTGGTTAGAAGAAAATTCATATGGGCGTGTAACACAAATATTACACCTCAATAAGACACACAGGATGTCAAACCTAGGTTTGATCCGTGATAGACTGAGAGCATAACCATCCATTCAATCACAGACTAGTTCTCAGTGACTAGCTTGTTTCGTCTGTACATGTACGTTCAGGTTTCAAGATTGTTTTTCCTCTGATCTCCTCTATCCTTGTGAAAATTTCATTCTCTTTGATGCAAGTTAGCCTAGCGTCTTCTTCGTAATATTGTTTTCTCTTGGTCCAAATGGTGGACCATAAATTGTGGATCCTTTTGTTACTCTGTGGTAAAACACTGCATTATGTAAGCCTATTATATTCACAAACCATGCAAGCATTTTGTACTTTGCAGTGTAATTCAAGTTGTCTGTTGCATTTATGCCTTGATCTAGCTATCTTGTAACGGTATCATCCAAAGGGAAAGTAGTGGATAAACCCACCTTGGGTGCACTCATGAAGTGAATATTAAATTCAAAAAATATAAAAAAATCTGAAACTTGTGGACGTAATTATAAGAAAATATTTTAGGAGCTTGCAAAGTTTGGTCACCAGAAAACATCAAATGATCTCCGTACAAAACGAAATACAAATGATGCTCTGCACCCATGTTACTGTTCACATGTTTTCAGCACAAACTTTGTCTTTTTTTGTACAGAGCTCCTCGGTTGTCATTTCGCTGCCAAATTTTACAACCGCCTAAAACATTTGGTCAAAATCACATCCACAAAGTTTTAGATTTTTTTTAATGTTTTGCAAAGTTTTTTTATCGTGGGTGCACCGGGGGTGCAATGTGCATGGGTGCACATAAACCACTCTCTATCACCAGAAAAAATCGAATATTCAACGCGGATTATCCGATAGTTAGAAATCCCCAAAAACCAGTCGCGGTTTTCTGAAAGTTTTCTCTTCGCTAAACTTGCGAAAAAATAAAAGTTTGACTAGACATTGACTTTTAAAATGGGAAAACACCTAGTGGGAAAGTGACCAGTCGGGTCTTCCCAAGCGGGACCACCAAATAGGAAACCCTGTTAGAGAGTTCTAGAAAGTGCAAGAAAAAGAGCGATATAAAAGAGATAAAAAATGTGTTATATGTGAACGCAAAGTTTCTGCTCCCGAGCTCAAATGAGCTCGGTGAGCAGTAAAATGAGAAAAAAAAATCGGATCTTTTTTAAAAAAAATCCTTTTTTTAAGAAACATTAACAAAAGTTCTAAGTGCTTGCAAAAATTCGTCATGAAATCACATTACTAGAAGGCATAGCAAAAAAACAAAATCGGTACTCTGAAAATGCTACTTTCAAAAGCATTTTGGAGCACTGAATTTGTTTTTTTGCCACGCCTTACAGGAATGTGATTCCATGTTGAATTTTTGCAAGCACTTAGAACTTTTGTCAATGTTTCTCTCAGAAAAATTAGATTTTTTTGATTTTTTTTTCTGATTTTACTGTTCACCAAGCTCATTTGAGCTTGGGAGCAGAAAGACACTTTCGGTTATATGTTTTCATCTCTAATATCATAGCAAGTCTATCAGTTCCTTGCATATGTCTACCATATGTACATGCATTAGTGATTGGGGCGCACCCTTGGTGCGCCGCCTGACAGGAAGCAGGGGCGGTAGCAGGTGGGGTGCACCCCTTTCACTTTCCTATTTGTAGTATTTACTTGCATAATCGATAGTTTCCTTATTCCATTCACAATATTACATGGATAATACATAGGCATCATCATCACTGTAGCAGCAGATTAGAGATTAGTTACAAATATGACTACAACATCTCAATGTACGATTTAACTTTGTCCTTCAAAACCCATAACTGAATTGCAGTCATCTGCACATAGAGACTTGCAGTCTAACCACTGAGCCTCCTCTTGGATTCACATAATTAAGCGCAGGTGATGACGGCAACTACAACTGCGAAGACAGTGGTAGTTCTCCTGACAACCATCTTGGCTTTGTCTCTCCATGTCCATGCAGTAAAGTAGAGCTCGAAAAGCTTCTTGTGCGAATCCGCAGAGTACCTAAAGAACGCGTCCTGCCAATGTATCCAATAAGCTAATGAAGATGAACTAAACTCCTTTTTACCTTTGTGTATAATTCAACTAAGGTTTGGAAAGCTGGATCCTCCACGAGAACCTTGTATATAAGCAGCTCCAGGAGTCCGTTGCAGTCCCCTTTCAAAAGCTCACTATAGCATATACAAAAGATGAAGTCCAGTGATGTACAACTACACAATGTTGCACTGATGACATTACAGCTATATAATATTAAGCCAATGTGCAATCTACAACCGTGGCGATTAAGCTTACATGAAGTAGGAATTATCAAACTTGAGAGGATCGTTTGTCCAAGCATAGTCGAATCCCAAGCTATCCGGACGAGCCTTTCCCCTAAAAATGTACTCCCCCCGTCCCATTATATAACAACGTTTTTGACACTAGTGTAGTTTAACTCTTATATTAGGGATTTTTATTTCTGTGCCCCTGGTTCGTTAGTTCTACTCATTCATCCCCACGTTCTTAACTTCTGTCCACTTTTCCCCACTCCCTTGCCCGAAACCCTCAGAACTGGTCACAGCGGATGTTGCCGTCGGGTCAATGGCTTGACCGTTAACTCTGACGAGTGGGGCCGCGTAGGGCGGAGTCCACATTTTGACCGTTACGTGGTAACCAGTGGGGCCGCGAAACTGACAATCATTGTAACCTGAATCAGATCCAGTCGCTTCCGCGCCGCCCCCTCCGCCGCCGTCGTGCCGCCTCCGCCGCATCTACCCTCTCTCCCCATCTAGGATTAGGAAGCGATGTCGGGGGGGGGGGGGGCACCCGTCCGGCCCATCGACCGTGGAGATGATTGGGTCGAATCAGAGGCAGATAATTCATGGATTCCACCTCGGTAAGCATCGTTTTCCTCTCAAATTGATTAGGAGATCCGTAAATTAGGCTGTATTTGACCACCGTTGGCGTGAATCAGTGCAATTTATCTGAAAGTTTTCGGCCTAACTGCGCCCTTTATCTTATTTCAATCGAATAGGGTTGATCCTGCACTTGCTTTTCGGCTGGCGGTTAGAATGGAAACTAGCGAGCTGCGTGGAACTAAACCATGTATTATTTCTGAATTTTGCTATCCTAAAGTGGTAGAAACCAGCGTTTCGCTCAGAGATTTCCGCGAGGCACTCTGTTGTGAGTATCCGTGGAGCCCTGCCGATGCTGTTGAACTGAGATATTTCGACAGTACCGAGCAGCTAGAGATTTGTCCCATTAACTTGTGATGAGCATTTGGGATTGCTATTTAGTTTTAATGCTGACAGTCATTTCGGTAAAATCCATATCGGTGTGCTTCAGGCACGCAAACAACGTATCCCGAAGGGTGTTTAGATATCATCTGTCTCTGCTAATAGCGAGCGTCCTCGCACTCCTTGTCGGTCGAGACCAAGCAAACCTAGTGGTTCTGAAAGCCACAACATGTCGGCTGCCGGTAATTCTGCTACTTCTCCTCTCCCTTCTGCACCTGATGTAGAAGTAGATGCAGAGCCTGGCGAGGAAGTGCCTCGACATGATGATGAGGATGAGATTCTATTCCCTGAACTAGTAGATAGAGTAAGTCAACAGGCAGTGGAAGATGAATGTGCAGAGGAGCCTAGCAGCCGTGCTAGATTTGATGACACTGACGATGAAGAGAGGGAGGAGGACATTAAGTCCTTAGTTTTACAAGAATATGATGGTGAGGACATGCCAACAATTGAGTGGAACAGGGAGAATCCTGACCTTACTCCAGGAACCATATTCGAATCGACGGTGGACTGTCATAATGCAGTGAGTACATATTGCATTCTCACTGAAAACTCTTATGAGGTTGATAGGAGTGAGCCAGGAAGATTCACTGTTCATTGCCCTTATGATAGGTGTAGGTGGAGGTTGCATGCATCACTATGCGAAAGAGCAAATTGATTCAGGTATTACAACTGAATATTGTTATCAGGTTATTTATCCATTCTATATTCAGATCATGTATATTGTTTCTTAATTGTACTTGCATCATTTTTCATTTTGTTTCAGATAAAAAGCAACCCACACAGGCACACTTGCCCACCTGGAGGGGGAGGGGGAAAGGACAAATCTAAGCTTGCAAAGACTAGGTGGGTGGCAGATGCAATCTTGGATTGGGGGAGGGAAACACCAACAATTGGTCAAACGGCACTCTATGGGAAGCTATTTGAGAAGTACAAGATTAATGTACAGTACATGAAGATTGTCTATGCTAAGTAAAGGGCTCTTGATAGGATTAATGGTCCATGGAATGAGAGTTTTCAGTTGCTTTATGATACGTCTCCAACGTATCTATAATTTATGAAGTATTCATGCTATTATATTATCCACCTTGGATGTTTTATATGCATTTATATGCTATTTTATATGACTTTTGGACTAACCTATTAACCTAGAGCCCAGTGCCAGTTTCTGTTTTCTCCTTGTTTTAGAGTATCGCAGAAAAGGAAAACCAAACGGAGTCCAATTGACCTGAAACTTGACGGAGCTTATTTTTGGACCAGAAGAAGGCCACGGAGTCAAAGAGTTGGGCCAGAAGAGTCCCGGGCTGCCCACGAGGGTGGGGGGCGCGCCCACCCCCCTGGGCGCGCCTCCCTGCCTCGTGGACAGCCGGAGACCCCCTGACTTGTTCTCGATGCCAACACCTCTCATATATACCCAAACTTCCACAAAGAAACCTAGATCGGAAGTTCCGCCGCCGAAGCCTCTGTAGCCATGAGAAATCAATCTAGGCCCTCTCTGGCACCCTGCTGGAGGGAGCCATCATCACCAGAGGCCATGGAGGAGGATCTCGGAGGGGCCACCATCGCCATGAAGGCCAAGGACCAGAGGGCGAACCTCTCCCCATCTAGGGGGAGGCCATGGAGGAGGAAGCACAAGGGGGAGAACCTCCCCTCCTCTCTCTCGGTGGCGCCGGAGTGCCTAGGACAATTCTGCACACCGACCCATCATTATTCCACACCCGCTATTTATAATATTTAGTAATATATTCTAACTTTATGATAACAGCACCTACTTTTATATTTTAGCTCTCCGATATCATACAAAGTTACCCTCTTCATACCCACAACGTAGTTTTATTTCTCGTTTCTAGTTGGAAGCAAACGTTCGGTGTACGTAGAGTCTTATCAGTGGCAGATAGGGCTTGAGAGAATATTGATCTTACCTTTAGCTCCTTGTGGGTTCGACACTCCATACTTATCATTTCCACCTTTGGAAATTGCTACGATCATTCCCTGCACTTGGGGATTATCAAGCTCTTTGCTGGCGCCGTTGCCAGGGAGCAATAGCGTGGGGTTGATATTCTCGTGTGTGCTTGTTTGCTTTCTTCACTAAGTAGATTTTTTTTTCTTTTTGTTTCTGTTTATTTGTGGGTGAAACATACAAAAAAATTAAAAGAATGAAAATACAAAAAAATTATTTGCCTCTCATGCCTAAAAAGTTTTTCAAAAAGAGAAGTGATTGGAAAGTTATGCATTGAAGAAGTGAGGGTCGACCTTGAGCACTTGTGTTCATGCTCACGGAAACAATGTAGAATTTTCCATGGAAGTTTCTCTGTAAATAATTATCCCATTGTGTATAACCATTGTATTATAAAAATAATGTGCCAAGCTTTGGTTTTAGGATGATTAGATTGCTTGTTTACTATGTGTAGAACAAAAACATGACACTTTGGCTGTAGCGCGTGATTTTACATTTTTTAGTGGAAGGTCAAATGGGTCTGAAACTTTTTGCACATTACATCTGTACAAAATTTTCAAATTGTCAAATTTATTTCATAATTTTAGGAGTTACAGAAGTTTACTAAACTTCCAGATTACTACAGACTGTCCTGTTTTTGACAGATTCTGTTTTTCGCGTGTTGTTTGCTTATTTTGATGAATCTATGGCTAGTATCGGGGGGTATGAACCATAGAGAAGTTGGAATACAGTAGGTTTAACACCAATATAAATAAAGAATGAGTTCATTACAGTACCTTAAAGTGGTAGTTTGCTTTATTATACTAACGGATCTCACAGAGTTTTTGTTAAGTTTTTGTGGATGAAGTGTTCGAAGAACGAGGAGTTACCGATGTGATAAGAATAAAGAGAGGCAAGAGTTCAAGCTTGGGTATGCCCAAGGCACCCCAAGTGAATATTTCAAGGATACTCAAGCATCTAAGCTTGGGGATGCCCCGGTTGGCATCCCATCTTTCTTCTCCAACAATTATCGGTATACCTCGGTTTTTGTTTTGTCCACATGATTTGTGTCCTTTGTGTTTTTGTTTTTCCTTTAAGAACCATGCTGGCATGAGATAGCCCTTCATGGATTTATAGAATAATTCATGTGCTTCACTTATATCTTTTAAGTATGATCTTATAGAATGCTCTTTGTGCTTCACTTATATATTTTGAGCTTGGATATTGGTTAGTCTATATCAATTATAGAATGCTCCATGAACTTCACTTATATCTTTTGGAGTATGAATAATACTATCATATGAAGTGGGTTTGGAAGAGCGTCAACTTTAGGAATTAGTGATCCCACTATTTTGGAGGGTGTTGAATCTTAGTGTGATATTTGTGAAAGTGGATTTGGAAGAGTGTCAACTTTAGTTAGTAATGATTCCACTATTTCGGAAGAGGTTCCAATTGATTATGAGAACAAAGTTGCTATCTATGATGACTATTGTGATGACATGTATGCTATAAAGAATAATGTTAACCATGAAACTTGTCATCATGATTTTAATTTTTCAATTGGATTATGCCTCACATGACAGTTATTTTGTTGAGTTTCCTCCCACTATTCCGAATGGGAAGAATTTTGCTTATGTGGGGAGTAGTAAAATTTCTATGCTTGTATGTCATGAAAATAATGCTTTATGTGATGGTTATATTTTTGAACTCATTCATGATGCTACTGAAAATTATTATGAGGGAGGAATAGATGCTTGTAGGAGTTGCAGTAATATCAAGTTTCCTCTTTATGTGCTTAAAGTTTTGAAGTTATACTTGTTTTTCCTTCCTATGCTAGTTGATTGTTGTTCCTATAAATTGTGTGCTCACAAAATCCCTAGGCATAGGAAGTGGGTTAGATTTAAATGTGCTAGTCATATTCTTCATGATGCTCTCTTTATGTTTCAATTCTTATCTTTTATGTGAGCATCATTGAAATCATCATGCCTAGCTAAAAGGCATTAAAGAAAAGTGCTTGTTGGGAGACAACCCAATATTTGCCCTTACTGTTTTTGTGTGTTTATATGATTAATATACTGTATTAATCATGTTTTATAGCTTTTGTTTCAATAAAGTGCCAAGTAAGACCTTTGGGAAGACTTGGGTGAAAGTTAATGTGATGTTGCTGTAAAAAACAGAAACTTTGCGCTCACGAGATTAGCTACCATTTTTTTTACAGAAGAGTGATTTTGAGTTGATTCTTTTTTCAGAAGATTGATAGACAAATTCCTCACGTCCACCAATTTATCTCATAATTTTTGAGTATCGTTGCTGTTCAGATCATTACAGACTGTTCTGTTTCTGACAGATTCTGTTTTCATCGCATAGTTTGCTTGTTTTCTAGTTTCTATGGCTTATATTTCTCAATATAAATTGTAGAAATGATATGGTACAGTAGGCATTGTGTGAGAACAATTATGAACCTTTTCTTTGACAGTACCAAAGTGAATGGTTTGCTCTTTATCATACTAACCTATCTCACGAAGTCCCGTTAAGTTTTGTGTGATTGAAGTTTTCAAGCTTTGGGTGAGATATTGAGATGAGGAGAATAAGGAGTGGAAAGACCCTACGCTTGGGGATGTCCAAGGCAACCCAAGGTAATATTCAAGGAAGACTCAAGCGCCTAAGCTTGGGGATGCCCCGGAAGGCATCCCCTTTTTCGTCTTCAAAACTATCGGTATACCTTACTTGGAGCTATATTTTTATTCGTCACATGATATGTGTTTTGCTCGGAGCGTATTTTCAATTTTACTTGATGTTTGAATAAAATCATTGGATCTGAAATCTTGAATGAAATAGAATCCTCCCATGGCTAGTTATTATTTGACTACTCAGTGTTCTTCACTCATATCTTTTGGAGTAGTTTGTCATTTACTCATGTGCTTCATGTATATCCTATGAGTAAATGGCTGAATGAATTGAATGTCATAAATCTGAATTTTTATATGTTTCATATGCTTATAACATGGGGAGTAATGACTTCACACATAATAAGTATAGGTAGTAAACTTATTGAAGGTTAGCAAACATAGAATTGGTCACTTGAACAATTCATGAAAGAATATTGAAGGAAGAGAGATTTCACATATAAATATACTATCTTGGACATCTTTTGTAATTGTGAGCACTCATTAAAATATGACATGCTAA
This sequence comes from Triticum aestivum, assembly GCF_018294505.1. NCBI lineage: Eukaryota > Viridiplantae > Streptophyta > Magnoliopsida > Poales > Poaceae > Triticum > Triticum aestivum. The sequence continues at coordinate 50,763,315 of NC_057811.1, forward strand.
AAGGTTGATGTTGGACAAGGAAGAGAACGTAATGGGTTACGTTTTCTTATATCCGAAATAAAGTATATTGTCTTGGATCATCCAACATGCTGAGCTTGCCTTTCCCCCTCACGCTAGCCAAATTCTTTGCACCAAGTAGAGATACTACTTGTGCTTCCGAATATCCCTTAAACTAGTTTTGCCATGAGAGTCCACCATACCCACCTATGGACTGAGTAAGATCCTTCAAGTAAGTTGTCATCGGTGCTTGCAATGAAAATTGCTCTCTAAATATGTATGATGTATTAGTGCGAAGAAAATAAGCTTTATACAAACTTGTGATACGGAAGTAATGAAAGCGACGGACTGCATAATAAAGGTCTTTATCACAAGGGGAAATATAAAGTGACGTTCTTTTGCATTAAGATTTTGTGCATCCAACCATAAAAGCGCATGGCAACCTCTGCTTCCCTCTGCGAAGGGCCTATCTTTTACTTTTATCTCCTACCTTATGCAAGAGTCATGGTGATCTTCACCTTTCCTTTTTACATTTTATCCTTTGGCAAGCACATTGTGTTGGAAAGATCCTGATATATATATCCAATTGGATGTAAGTTATCATGAACTATTATTGTTGACATTACCCTTGAGGTAAAAGGTTGGGAGGCAAATCTATAAGCCCCTATCTTTCTCTGTGTCCGATTAAAATTTTGAACCCATAAATATCACGTGAGTGTTAGCAATTGTGAAAGATTAAATGATAGTTGAGTATGTGGAGTTTCCTAAATCAAAGCTCTGACATAGACCCTTCCTGAAAATAAGATGAATTGCAATTGTTTGATGACTGAGAATATAGTTTGTTAGTTTCAAGAAAGTTTATGATCTATACTTTAACATGTGAATAGCTTGTTACTTGATCATGAAAAGTTTTATGAGATGAGCTACTATTATGACATATAATGATGCTAGAAAAGGTGATTGAAATTATCATTTATCAAACTTGTGCACCTGCTAGCACTCACACTTCATAAATTATTTATTTTATCATTTACCTACTCGAGGACGAGCAGGAATTAAGCTTGGGGATGCTGATACGTCTCCAACATATCTATAATTTATGAAGTATTCATGCTATTATATTATCCACCTTGGATGTTTTATATGCTATTTTGTATGACTTTTGGGACTAACCTATTAACCTAGAGCCCAGTGCCAGTTTCTGTTTTCTCCTTGTTTTAGAGTATCGTAGAAAAAGAAAACCAAACGGAGTCCAATTGACCTGAAACTTGACGGAGCTTATTTTTGGACCAGAAGAAGGCCACGGAGTCAAAGAGTTGGGCCAAAAGAGTCCCGGGCTGCCCACGAGGGTGGGGGGCGTGCCCACCCCCCTGGGCGCGCCACCCTGCCTTGTGGACAGCCCGGAGACCCCCCTGACTTGTTCTCGACGCCAACACCTCTCATATATACCCAAACTTCCAGAAAGAAACCTAGATCGGAAGTTCCACCGCCGCAAGCCTCTGTAGCCACGAGAAATCAATCTAGGCCCTCTCTCGCACCCTGCCGGAGGGGGCCATCATCATCGGAGGCCATGGAGGATCCCGGAGGGGCCATCATCGCCATGAAGGCCAAGGACCAGAGGGCGAACCTCTCCCCATCTAGGGGGGAGGCCATGGAGGAGGAAGCACAAGGGGGAGAACCTCCCCTCCTCTCTCTCGGTGGCGCCGGAGTGCCATCGGGAGGGGAATCATCGCCGCGGTGATCGTCTTCATCAACATCACCATCCTCATCTATTTTACGCGGTCCACTCTCCCGCACCCCGCTGTAATCCCTACTTGAACATGGTGCTTTATGCCACATATTATGATCCAATGATGTGTTGCCATCCTATGATGTTTTGAGTAGACATCCTTTGTCTTTGGGTTGATTGATGATCTAGATTGGTATGAGTTGTATGTTTTACTTTGGTGCTGTCCTATGGTGCCCTCCGTGTCGCGCAAGTGTGAGGGATTCCCGCTGTAGGGTGTTGCAATACGTTCATGATTCGCTTAGTGGGTTGCTTGAGTGACAGAAGCATAAACCCGAGTAAGGGGGTTGTTGCGTATGGGACAAAGGGGACTTGATGCTTTAATGCTATGGTTGGGTTTTACCATAATGATCTTTAGTAGTTGCGGATGCTTGCTAGAGTTCCAATCATAAGTGCATACGATCCAAGAAGAGAAAGTATGTTAGCTTATGCCTCTCCCTCATATGAAATTGCAATAGTGATTACCGGTCTTGTTAACGATTGCCTAGGACAATTCTGCACACCGACCCATCATTATTCCACACTCGCTATTTATAATATTTATTAATATATTCTAAATTTATGATAATAGCACCTACTTTTATATTTTAGCTCTCCGATATCATACAAAGTTATCCTCTTCATACCCACAACGTTGTTTTATTTCTCGTTTCTAGTTGGAAGCAAACGTTCGGTGTGCATAGAGTCGTATCGGTGGCAGATAGGGCTTAAGAGAATATTGATCTTACCTTTAGCTCCTTGTGGGTTCGACACTCCATACTTATCACTTCCACCTTTGGAAATTGCTACGATGATTCCCTGCACTTGGGGATTATCACTTTACACCTTCAAAGCTGAAGTGGAGACGGCTAGTCCAGGGAGTGTTGTAGAGATTGACAAGCATACAGTTAAGTACAAATTAAAAGGGAAGACAATGGAGAAGGAGTGCTTCAGGAGGGCTTTTGTTTGTTTCAAGGCTTGCTGGCAGGGGTTTCTGAATGGTTGTAGGCCCTATTTGGCTGCCGATGCAACTGCTTTGAATGGAAGATGGAGAGGCCAGCTAGCAGCAGCTTCTGCAGTTGATGGACACAGCTGGCTATTCCCAGTTGCATTTGGTGTGTTGGAGGTAGAGTGTGGGGAGAGTTGGGTCTGGTTTCTGCAACAGTTGTGCAACATTATAGGTACACCCTCAGGTTTAGTTATACACACAGATGCTTGCAAGGGTTTAGAAACTGCAGTAGAAATTGTATTCCCTGGAGTGGAACATAGGGAATGTATGCGACAACTAGCACGGAATTTTAAAAAGAAATGCGAAGGCAAAGTTTATGATGAGAATCTATGGCCAACATCATACACATGCAGCTTGAGGAAGCATGAACACCATTTGAGAGTGTTGTATGCTCATAATCCTTTGGTGAAGGAGTACATGGATGAACATCATGGAAAGCTATGGTCAAGAAGCAAGTTCAATGAAATCTGCAAAGTAGACTATGTGACCAATAACCTCGCTGAGTGTTTCAATGCAAAGTTCAAGTCAGTGAAAGGGCTTTTGTTGTGGCAAGCATTTGATAAGATCAGGCAGATGATCATGGTAAAGATGGCTCTTCGTAAAAGAATTGCAGAAACACAATATGTTGGCCATCTTATGCTCCCATCTCTGATTAAGGCATTGCATGCCAAGGCAAGAGGACTAAGGATGAAATGCATTCGACCGTCGACATACGAGGCTGGGGTGACATACACCGACAGTAAAAATAGGGAATGGAGATATCCAGTGAACCTTGCAACCAATGAATGCAGTTGTAGGAAATGGCAGATCCGCGGGAAGCCGTGCATACATTCCCTACATCTCATGACTGTTATTGGAGGTGAAGATGGTGAAGTTGATCAGTATTGCTTTGAATATTTCTCTATTGCCAAATTTGGGGCTGCTTATGCTGAAAATGTGCCTGCACTCTTGGGAAAAGACCAATGGAACATAGTAGACCCAGGGTTCAAACTCCATTCTCCTGTACTGACTAGACCACCAGGAAGACCAAGGAAAAACAGGATAAGAGCTGGTGAAGAGGGTCGTGTAAAAACAGCATAAGTGCAAATGATGTGGTATCCTAGGGCATATTGCTAGGCGTTGTACCAATCCAGTTGATGCATCATTTGGAGAAGAGGAACAATGGGCAGCAGCAAATGTAGAGGAGAATGCAGCAGTAGAGGAGAATGCAGCAAGTTTAGAGGATAATGCAGCAGCAGAGGAGAATGCAGCAAGTTTAGAGGATAATGCAGTAGCAGAGGAGAATGCAACAAGTTTAGGGAATGAAGCAACTGAATTAGCATCTTGGTATGTGTGCAATCTTTCCTTTTTTTGCATTTGTTCTCTTTTTTATCGATGGCTAAGCTTATTTTTGTTTGACCCAGCTCTAGGATAATTAGAGGCACAAGACAGAAATGACCTAGAGAGGAAGAAATTTCGGTTGAACCATCATCTAATGCGGAATTTGAAACCATGGCTTATGAAGGTTTTGAAGCTATAAGAGAGGAGGAAGTTATTTTGTCTGAAGTTCCTTTAAAGATTAGTGAGCCCACAGATGACCGTCAACTGGTCATCACTTGCTCGATCAGTCAAATCTCAACAAAACCGCCACCACCAGAAGTGAAGATCAGAAGCAACAAGACAAAGCTTTCAAAAGCACAAAATATCCCAGACAGGGAAACCAGAAGCAAGACGGTTAACCCATCCCGGAACACAAAGAGCAAGGCAAAGATTTGAATTTGAACTTGAATGCAAGTCATAAACTTTGAACTTTAAAGATTTGTAATAAGGATTCTGTCATCATTTGAAGTACTGTGAAAACTTGTAAGGTGTAATAATTCTATTTGTAAACATTGAATTTGAACTACTGAGGCAAACTTTGAATTTGAACCAACACTTGAAGTCCATTCCCCTGTGGTGTGAGTTGCACAGTTTGCTGAACTATTATAAACGTTAGGTGATCAATCCGATCTCTTTTGCGTGGTAAAACTTGTAGTCATGAGAAATGTGCTCCAAATGAGCTCCCAAGCTAGGGTAAACAACCCCATTTGTAATCAAGTTTTTTTTGGACCTACTCCAAACGAGCCAAATATTTTTCATTAACACCAAATCATCCTATATGGTGTAGATTCGAAGAATCACTATTTATTGAATTAATCTTTCTATTTTTACATTATTTTTCAAAAAAATATACTTTAATAGAAAAACCATTAAAAACACGTTTACCATATGAAAATGGAAAACTAAGTTCAGATCCTTCTTATTCACTTCTAAATCAAGCTTTTTTGATTTTTTTTTTAATTTTCAAAAACCGAAGGGAAACCCTACCTCCTCTCCTTGGTCTCTATGAAACGTTGTACATGATAGCTCATATGTGTGAAGGTTTTTTCATGAAAATGTCCATATACAAAGTTTATGATTTTTGGTTGGTAACATGTCACACAAGACAACATTGTGCGCGGGTTTTATATTTTTTTTTAATTTTTTTAATTAATGGTGCTCATTTTACCTCGATCATGCTAGCTAGGTTTTTTTTTCTCTAAATGTACGTATACCAAGTTTAGTATTTTTCCTCGTTAGTGTGTCCTATAAAATGACGAACGGCGAAGGTTTCATATTTTTTTCGATTTTTTTTAATTATTTATGCTCAGTCAAAGCCTTTGAAACCCCGTTGACCAGCTCAAAACCCCTCTAAACCCCGCGGGGTTTCGCCTAACCCTAGCTCCGAACGTCAGCCGTCCCATCATACCCTTGCGCCAACTGACAGCCCTCAGATGTGGTCTTCTAGAAATAATTCCGAGGGCACGCTGCGTGCAGGCTCCGCGCCGTTGGATCACATGGACGGCTTCGCATCGTTGGATCGCGGGGCGATCCGCGAGACTTGTTGGTTGTGCCTCCCATTTCTTCAGGTACCCCCTTTCTTCTGGTGCTTATTCTGCAGCGACGAGAGGAGCCACTCCTCCTCTGCTTCTTCTTCTCCGACGATGAGAGGAGCCACTCCTCTGCTTCTTCTCCGACGACGACTTTGGGCGATATGTCAAGCTCCACTTCAGCCTCCCGCCCCTCGTGGACCCAGTATGGTCCACTTCCCATGGAGCAATGTCCTGACTGCCCACGCAGCGCGCCACTGATACGGTTGACTTCGAAGGAGGTCAAGAATGGCAACTATGGGCGCGAGTTTGTGAAATGCGAGAGCAAGCCAGAGGGGCAGGTTAGATCTCATGATTTTTCTCTAATTTCCTTTTCTATTTGCTTTTAATTCTTTTCCGATCTGGGATTTAGGATTCATGTTTTCGTTTCAGATCGTGAAGAAATGTACACATTTTGAATGGCTGGATGACTACGTTAAGCGGATTCAATTCAATGGGGCCCCAACCCGGGAGCTCAATCTGCCGTCAGCAACAATGAATTTGGTCTCTGGAAGTGCTGCTCTGACAGTTGGGGATGCAGATCTGAGGGGGGAAATAAAGAAGATGAACAAGAACACATGAAGCAGATGAGTCAATTGAACAAGCAGGCGAATCTGATAGCTTTAGGATTTTATCCCTTTTATTTTTGTGTAGTTGCTCTAGGATTTGCTTACTTGCTGGTCATCACTCGTTAGAGATGTTATTAGTGTGGTGTCATGTGCTCTAGGATTTGGTTAAATTTGTGGATCATGTGCTCTACAATTTGCTTAAATTTGTGGATCATGTGCTCTATGCTCTGTGTTGCTTAATTTGTGGATCATGTGCTCTATGCTCTGTGTTGCTTAATTTGTGGATCATGTCAGTTTCGGGTACCCGTCAGTTTTGTCAGTTTTGTACACTTTCAGTTTCTTCAGTTTCTCAGACAACACCGACCGAAGAAGAAAAAAACGTAGTTCTAGGGCCCAAATTGAAACTAAGCTTTGGTTGGGCCGTCTCGTTGCGTTGAGTGTCGAAGGCCCACGTGCTGGCTCTGTTTTTTTCCTTGATTACTACCATGGTAAATCCATTTATTGCCATGCCGAACAAAAATAGTGCATGATGGTAAATCGATTTATTGTTGGACTTGCACATGTCAAATTTATTTGTACATATCATGGCAATTTCCTTCTGTATATAGCCTACGGCACAACACTTTCATTTTTTGACATGCGGGTATTATATACAAGTTTTTGTTGCAAGAAAAATATTGTATACACGATTTTTTGTTTTTGTTTTTTTATTAAGAACATGTCAGACTTAATTATGTAGATCATGATATCCATCTGAAACCACGTCTAAAATAAAGTCCGGTGGCACCATTAGCCAACATATCCATCTAGAGAGCATGTCTAGGGCTCGGCTATGGCACCATATCCATCTATAGAGCATGTCTACGGCTCGGCTACGGCACCATATTCGTCGACCAATATCTCACGTAGCAAGCATACATCCATAACATAAAAAGTAGCAACCATAGCATACTGATACGTCTCTGTCATATCTATAAATTTTGATTGTTCCATGCCAATATTCTACAACTTTTACATACTTTTGGCAACTTTTTATACTATTTTTGGGACTAACATATTGATCCAGTGCCCAGTGCCAGTTCATGTTTGTTGCATGTTTTTTGTTTCACAGAAAATCCATATCAAACAGAGTCCAAACGGGATAAAAATTGACGGAAATTGTTTTTGGAATATATGTGAATTTTGGGAAGTGGAATCAACGCGAGACGATGCCCGAGGGGGCCACAAGGCAGGGGGGCGCACCCCTGACCCTCGTGGACACCCCGTAAGGCGGTTGTTGCCCTTCTTTCACCGCAAGAAAGCTAATATCCGGATAAAAAACGTGTTCAAATTTCAATCCAATCGGAGTTACGGATCTCCGGGATTATAAGAAACGGTGAAAGGCCAGGATCTGGGAGCACAGAAACAGAGAGAGACAGAGAGACAGATCCAATCTCGGAGGGGCTCTCGCCCCTCCCACGCCATGGAGACCATGGACCAGAGGGGAAACCCTTCTCCCATCTAGGGAGAAGGTCAAGGAAGAAGAAGAAGGAGGGGGCTCTCTCCCCCTCGCTTCCGGTGGCACCGGAGTGCCGCCCGGGCCATCATCGTCACCGCAATCTACACCAACAACTTCACTGCCGTCATCACCAACTCTTCCCCCCTCTATGCAGCGGTGTAACCTCTCTTTTACCCGCTGTAATCTCTACTTAAACATGGTGCTCAACGCTATATATTATTTCCCAATGATGTATGGCTATCCTATGATGTTTGAGTAGATCTGTTTTGTCCTATGGGTTAATCGATGATTGCTACCTCTTGAGCACTGCGTTGGTTTTCCCTTGAAGAGGAAAGGGTGATGCAATAAAGTAGAGTAAGTATTTCCCTCAGTTTTTGAGAACCAAGGTATCAATCCAGTAGGAGATCATGCACGAGTCCCATGCACCTACACAAACAAATAAGAACCTCGCAACCAACGCAATAAAGGGGTTGTCAATCCCTTCACGGTCACTTACGAGAGTGAGATCTGATAGATATGATAAGATAATATTTTTGGTATTTTCATGATAAAGAGAAATAAAGATGCAAAGTAAAATAAACGGAAATAAAAATAGCTAAGTGTTGGAAGATTAATATGATGAAAGATAGACCCGAGGGCCATAGGTTTCACTAGTGGCTTCTCTCAAGAGCATAAGTATTACGGTGGGTGAACGAATTACTGTCGAGCAATTGATAGAATTGAGCATAGTTATGAGAATATCTAGGTATGATCATGCATATAGGCATCACGTCCGCGACAGGTAGACCGAAACGATTCTGCATCTACTACTATTACTCCACACATCGACCGCTATCCAGCATGCATCTAGAGTATTAAGTTCATAAGAACGGAGTAATGCTTTAAGTAAGATGACATGATGTAGAGGGATAAACTCATGCAATATGATATAAACCCCATATTTTTATCCTCGATGGCAACAGTACAATACATGCCTTGCTGCCCCTACTGTCACTGGGAAAGGACACCGCAAGATTGAACCCAAAGCTAAGCACTTCTCCCATTGCAAGAAAGATCAATCTAGTAGGCCAAACCAAACTGATAATTCAAAGAGACTTGCAAAGATAACCAATCATACATAAAAGAATTCAGAGGAGATTCAAATATTGTTCATAGATAATCTTGATCATAAACCCACAATTCATCAGATCTCGACAAACACACCGCAAAAGAAGATTACATCGAATAGATCTCCCAGAGAATCGAGGAGAACTTTGTATTGAGATCCAAAGAGAGAGAAGAAGCCATCTAGCTAATAACTTTGGACCCAAAGGTCTGAAGTAAACTACTCACACATCATCGGAGAGGCTATGGTGTTGATGTAGAAGCCCTCCGTGATCAATGCCCCCTCCGGTGGAGCGCCGGAAAAGGCCCCAAGATGGGATCTCACGGGTACAGAAGGTTGCAGCGGTGGAAATAGGGTTTTGGTTTCGTGTCTGTTGGTTTGGGGGTACGTAGGTATATATAGGAGGAAGAAGTAGGTCGGTGGAGCTACGAGGGGCCCACGAAGGTGGAGGGCGCGCCTAGGGGGGTAGGGGCGCCCCCCTGCCTCGTGGCCTCCTCGTTCGTTTCTTGACGTCCACTCCAAGTCCTTTGGATCACGTTTGTTCCAAAAATCACGTTCCCGAAGGTTTCATTCCGTTTGGACTCCATTTGATATTCCTTTTCTGCGAAACACTGAAATAGGGAAAAAATAGCAATTTGGGCTGGGCCTCTGGTTAATAGGTTAGCCCCAAAAATAATATAAAAGTGTATAATAAAGCCCATTAAACATCCAAAACAGAATATAATATAGCATGGAACAATAAAAAATTATAGATACGTTGGAGACGTATCAATGATCGTGATTGGTTTGAGTTGCATGTTTTATTATTGGTGCTGTCCTATGGTGCTCTCCGTGTCGTGCAAGCATGAGGGATCCCCGCTGTAGGGTTTGCAATATGTTCATGGTTTGCTTATTGTCTGTGTTGCATGAGTGACTGAAACACAAACACGAATAAGTGGGTCATGGCGTATGGGAATAAAGAGGACTTGATACTTTAATGCTATGGTTGGGTTTTACCTTAATGATCTTTAGTAGTTGCAGATGCTTGCTAGAGTTTCAATCATAAGTGGATATGATCCAAGAAGAGAAAGTATGTTAGCTTATGCCTCTCCCTCAAATAAAATTGCAATAATGATTACCGGTCTAGTTATCAATTGCCTAGGGACAAATAACTTTCTTGTGTGACAAAAAGCTCTTTACTAAACTAATTTAGTTGTGTCTTTATCTAAACAGCCCCTACTTTTTATTTACATGCTATTTATTACCTTGCAAACCTATCCAACAACACCTACAAAGTACTTCTAGTTTCATACTTGTTCTAGGTAAAGCGAACGTTAAGCATGCGTAGAGTTGTATCGGTGGTCGATAGAACTTGAGGGAATATTTGTTCTACCTTTAGCTCCTCGTTGGGTTCGACACTCTTACTTATCGAAAGAGGCTACAATTGATCCCCTATACTTGTGGGTTATCAAGACCTTTTTCTGGCGCCGTTGCCGGGGAGTTATAGCGTGGGGTGAATATTCTCGTGTGTGCTTGTTTGCTTTATCTCTAAGTAATTTTTATTTGCTGTTCTTAGTTGTTCTCTATCTTTAGTTATGGATATGGGACACGAAATACCAAAAAATTTAGGTTTACTTGCTACTCATGGAGATGGGGAACCTCCTAAAACCCTTGATGCTCATTATGTGAAAGATATTATGTACTACTTTGATAATCCTGAGAAAACCCCATTCAATTATGTTATGGGAGACACGCTGGTTCAACGTGAATACTTTAGGGATTATCGCTTGACTCAAAAAAGGGAAACTATTATGGGATCAAATTTATATGTTGTATTGGTATGCTAGGCAACTATGCTTGAGATATGATTATACTTGTTACTCTAGGATGAAGGCTCCACACCTTCCCTTTTCATGCAAATTTAATTATAATAAAACCTTGGCTTCTTATGCTAATGGTATATATGATTACTATGATGTGGAACAAATAGAAAAATTCATTGCTTTTATGGGTGCTTATGAAATTTAATATGTGTGAAAATCTTGATGATGCTGTTTACAGACCTGAAAATTTTGCTATACTTAAATATTGCTATGATAATTATGAATTCAATTCCGATATTGATGAATTTATTGAGAAAGTCTCCGCTGTTCGAGAAGAGACTAATATTTTGCAGGAGTCTATGGAAGAACAAATTGATGAAACTGTGAGCTCATTGGATGAAAAAGATGATGAGGAGAGCGAAGAACAAAAGGAGGAAGAGCGGATTAGCTACCCGTGCCCACCTTCTAATGAGAGTAACCCTCCAACTCATACATTGTTTAATTTCCCTTCGAATTTACCGAAGGATGAAATCTATGATGATTGTTATGATCCAGTTGATTCTTTTGAAATATCCCATTTTGATGATGCTTGCTATGCTTGTGGCCAAGATGCCAATATGAATTATGCTTATGGAGATGTGTTGGAAATATGCCCTAGAGGCAATAATAAAATGGTTATTATTGTATTTCCTTGTTCATCATAATTGTCTATTGTTCATGATATAATTGTATTAACTGGAAACCGTAGTACATGTGTGAATACATAGACCACAACATGTCCCTAGTAAGCCTCTAGTTGACTAGCTCGTTGATCAATAGATGGTTATGGTTTCCTGACCATGGACATTGGATGTTATTGATAACGGGATCACATCATTAGGAGAATGATGTGATGGACAAGACCCAATCCTAAGCATAGCACAAGATCGTGTAGTTCGTTTGCTAAGAGCTTTTCTAATGTCAAGTATCGTTTCCTTATTAGACCATGAGATTGTGCAACTCCCGGATACCGTAGGAATGCTTTGGGTGTACCAAACGTCACAACGTAACTGGGTGGCTATAAAGGTGCACTACAGGTATCTCCGAAAGTGTCTGTTGGGTTGGCACGAATCGAGACTGGGATTTGTCACTCCGTATGACGGAGAGGTATCTCTGGGCCCACTCGGTAATGCATCATCATAATGAGCTCAATGTGACTAAGGAGTTAGCCACGGGATCATGCGTTACGGAACGAGTAAAGAGACTTGCCGGTAACAAGATTGAACGAGGTATTGGGATACCGACGATCGAATCTCGGGTAAGTAACATACCGATAGACAAAGGGAATTGTATACGGGATTGATTGAATTCCAGACATCGTGGTTCATCCGATGAGATCATCGTGGAACATGTGGGAGCCAATATGGGTATCCAGATCCCGCTATTGGTTATTGGCCGGAGAGGTGTCTCAGTCATGTCTGCATGGTTCCCGAACCCGTAGGGTCTACACACTTAAGGTTCGGTGACGCTAGAGTTGTTATGGGAAATAGTATGTGGTTACCGAAGGTTGTTCGAAGTCCCGGATGAGATCTCGGACATCACGAGGAGTTCCGGAATGGTCCGGCGGTGAAGATCGATATATTGGATGAAGGGTATTGGAGTCCGGAAGTGTTCCGGGGGTACCAGGCTATGGCCAGCATGACCGAAAGGTGTTTCGGGAGCCCCGACAAGTGTTGGAGGGCCTCATGGGCCAAAGGGGAAGGGGCAAACCATCCCACTAAGGGGTGGTGCGCCCCCCACACCCTTTCCACGTTACTTGGGGAGGTGGGGCGCCTCCACCTTGCTTGGGAGGCAAGCCTCCACTTGCTTGGCTTGGGGGGCAAGTCTCCCTAGGATTTTCCCTAGGGAGATCCAATCTGCTTGGCCGCCACCCCCTAGGGGCAACCCTAGGGCGCCTCCCCCTCTCCCCTTGCCCCTATATATAGTGGAGGGGTGGGAGGGCAGCCGCACCTCTTCCCTGGCGCAGCCCTCCCTCCTCATACACCTCCTCCTTCTCCTCCGTAGTGCTTAGCGAAGCTCTGCTGGAGAACCACGAGCTCCATTGCCACCACGCCGTCGTGCTGCTGGAGTTCTCCCTCAACTTCTCCTCTACCCTTGCTGGATCAAGAAGGAGGAGACGTCCCCGGGCTGTACGTGTGTTGAACGCGGAGGCGCCGTCCGTTCGGCGCTAGATCGGATCTTCCGCGATTTGAATCGCCGCGAGTATGACTCCATCAACCGCGTTCTTGTAACGCTTCCGCTTAGCGATCTTCAAGGGTATGAAGATGCACTCCCTCTCTCTCGCTGCTAGCAACTCCTAGATTGATCTTGGTGACACGTAGGAAAATTTTGAATTATTACTACGTTCCCCAACAGTGGCATCATGAGCTAGGTCTATGCGTAGATTCTATGCACGAGTAGAACACAAAGTGGTTGTGGGCGATGATTTGTTCAATTTGCTTACCGTTACTAGTCTTATCTTGATTCGGCGGCATTGTGGGATGAAGCGGCCCGGACCGACCTTACACGTACACTTTGTGAGACAGGTTCCACCGACTGACATGCACTTGATGCATAAGGTGGCTAGCGGGTGTCTGTCTCTCCCACTTTAATCGGATCGGATTCGATGAAGAGGGTCCTTGTGAAGGGTAAATAGCAATTGACATATCACCGTTGTGGCTTTTGCGTAGGTAAGAAACGTTCTTGCTAGAAACCCATAGCAGCCACGTAAAACATGCAACAACAATTAGAGGACGTCTAACTTGTTTTTGCAGGGTATGCTATGTGATGTGATATGGCCAAAAGGATGTGTTGAATTATATATATGTGATGTATGAGATTGATCATGTTCTTGTAATAGGAATCACGACTTGCATGTCGATGAGTATGACAACCGGCAGGAGCCATAGGAGTTGTCTTAATTTATTGTATGACCTGCGTGTCAATGAAAAACGCCATGTAATTACTTTACTTTATTGCTAACCGCTAGCCATAGTAGTAGAAGTAATAGTTGGCGAGACAACTTCATGAAGACACGATGATGAAGATCATGGTGTCATGCCGGTGACGAAGGTGATCATGCCGCGCCTCGAAGATGGAGATCAAAGGCGCAAGATGATATTGGCCATATCATGTCACTTTATGATTTGCATGTGATGTTTGTCATGTTTACATCTTATTTGCTTAGAACGACGGTAGCATAAATAAGATGATCCCTCACTAAAATTTCAAGAGATGTGTTTCCCCTAACTGTGCATCGTTGCGAAGGTTCGTTGTTTCGAAGCACCACGTGATGATCGGGTGTGATAGATTCTAACGTTCGCATACAACGGGTGTAAGCCAGATTTACACATGCGAAACACTTAGGTTGACTTGACGAGCCTAGCATGTACAGACATGGCCTCGGAACACAAGAGACCGAAAGGTCGAACATGAGTCGTATAGTAGATACGATCAACATGGAGATGTTCACCGTTGATGACTAGTCCTTCTCACGTGATGATCGGACACGGTCTAGTCGATTCGGATCATGTATCAGTTAGATGACTAGAGGGATGTCTATCTAAGTGGGAGTTCATTAAATAATCAGATGAACTTAATTGTCATGAACATAGTCAAAAGGTCTTTGCAAATTATGTCATAGCTTACGCTTTAGTTCTACTGTTTAAGATATGTTCCTAGAGAAAATTTAGTTGAAAGTTGACAGTAGCAATTATGCGGACTGGGTCGGTATACTGAGGATTGTCCTCATTGCTGCACGGAAGGCTTATGTCCTTAATGCACCGCTCGGTGTGCTGAACCTCGAGCGTCGTCTGTAGATGTTGCGAAACATCTAACATACACGTTTTGATGACTACGTGATAGTTCAGTGGGTAATGCTAACGGTTTAAAATTGTGGCACCAAAGACGTTTTGAAACGTCGCAGAACATATGAGATGTTCCAAAGACTGAAATTGGGATTTCAGACTAGTGCCCACGTCAAGAGGTATGAGACCTCTGACAAGTTTCTGAAGCCTGCAAACTAAGGGAGAAAAGCTCAATCGTTGAGCATGTGCTCAGATTGTCTGAGTACTACAATCGCTTGAATCGAGTGGGAGTTAATCTTCCAGATGAGATAGTGATGGTTCTCCATAGTCACTGCCACCAAGCTTCGTGATGAACTATAACATATCAGGGATAGACATGATGATCCTTGAGCAACTCGCGATGTTTGACACCGCGAAAGTAGAAATCAAGTAGGAGCATCAATTGTTGATGGTTAGTAAAACCACTAGTTTCAAGAAGGGCAAGGGAAAGAAGGGGTACTTCATGAAATGGCAAATCAGTTGCTGCTCTAGTGAAGAAACCCAAGGTTGAACCCAAACCCAAGACTAAGTGCTTCTGTAATGAGGGGAACGGTCACTGAAGCAGAACTACCCTAGATACTTGGTAGATGAGAAGGCAGGCAAGGTCGATAGAAGTATATTGGATATACATTATATTAATGTGTACTTTACTAGTACTCCTAGTAGCACCATGGTATTAAATACCGGTTCGGTTGCTAAGTGTTGGTAACTCGAAATAAAAGGCTACGGAATAAACGGAGACTAGCTAAAGGTGAGATGACGATATGTGTTGGAAGTGTTTCCAAGGTTGATGTGATCAAGCATCGCATGCTCCCTCTACCATCGAGATTGGTGTTAAACCTAAATAATTGTTATTTGGTGTTTGCGTTGAGCATAGACATGATTGGATTATGTTTATTGCAATACAGTTATTCATTTAAGGAGAATAATGGTTACTCTGTCTATTTGAATAATACCTTCAATGGTCTTGCACTTAAAATGAATGGTTTGTTGAATCTCGATCGTAGTGATACACATGTTCATGCCAAAAGATATAAGATAGTAATGATAGTACCACATACTTGTGGCACTGCCACTTGAGTCATATTGGTATAAAACGCATGAAGAAGCTCCATGTTGATGGGTCTTTGGACTCACTCATTTTTGAAAAGATTGAGACATGCGAACCATGTCTATTAGTATATATGCATGAAGAAAGTCCATACAGATGGATCGTTTGGACTCACTTGATTTTGAATCACTTGAGACATGCAAATCATACCACATGGGCAAGATGACTGAAAGGCCTCATTTTCAGTAAGATGGAACAAGAAAGCAACTTGTTGGAAGTAATACATTTTGATGTGTGCAGTCCAATGAGTGCTGAGGCATGCAGTGGATATCGTTATGTTCTTGCTTCACAGATGATTTGAGTAGATGCTGAGTATATTTACTTGATGAAACACAAGTCTGAATTATTGAAAGGTTCAAGTAATTTCAGAGTGAAGTTGAAGATCGTCGTGACAAGAGGATAAAAATGTCTGTGATATGATCATAGAGATGAATATCTGATTTATGAGTTTGGCACACAATTAAGAAATTGTGGAAATTGTTTCACGACTAATGCACCTGGAACACCATAGTGTGATGGTGTGTCCGAACATCATAACTGCACCCTATTGGATATGGTGCATACCATGATGTCTCTTATCGAATTACACTATCATTTATGGGTTAGGCATTAGAGACAACCGCATTCACTTTAAATAGGGCACCACGAAATTCCGTTGAGACGACTCCGTATGAACTATGGTTTAGAGAAACCTAAGCTGTCGTTTCTTAAAAGTTTGGGGCTGCGACGCCTATGTGGAAAAGTTTCAGGCTGATAAGCTCGAACCCAAAGCGGATAAATGCATCTTCATAGAATACCCAAAACAGTTGGGTATACCTCCTATTTCAGATCCGGAAGCAAAGTGATTGTTTCTAGAAATAGGTCCTTTCTCGAGGAAAAGTTTCTCTCGAAAGAATTGAGTGGGAGGATGGTGGAGACTTGATGAGGTTATTGAACCATGACTTCAACTAGTGTGTAGCAGGGCACAGGAAGTTGTTCCTGTGGCACCTACACCAATTGAAGTGGAAGCTTATGATAGTGATCATGAAACTTTCGGATCAAGTCACTACCAAACCTCGTAGGACGACAAGGATGCGTACTACTTCAGAGTGGTACGTAATCCTGTCTTGGAAGTCATGTTGCTAGACAACAATGAACCTACGAGCTATGGAGAAGCGATGGTGGGCCCGGATTCTGACGAATGGCTCGAGGCCATAAAATCCGAGAGAGGATCCATGTATAAAACAAAGTATAGACTTTGGAAGAACTACTTGATGGTCGTAAGGCTGTTGGGTGCAGATGGATTTTAAAAGGAAGACGGACAATGATGGTAAGTGTCACCATTAAGAAATCTCGACTTGTCGTTAAGATGTTTTCCGACAAGTTCAAGGAGTTGACTACGATGAGATTTTCTCACTCGTAGCGATGCTAAGAGTCTGTTGGAATTATATTAGCAGTTATTGCATTATTTATGAAATCTTGCAGATAGGATGTCAAAAACCATTGTTTCCTCGACGATTTTCTTGAGGAAAGGTTGTATGTGATACAACCAGAAGGTTTTGTCAATCCTGAAAGATGCTAACAAGTATGCAAAGCTCCACCAATCCTTCTAAGGACTGGAGTAAGCATCTTGGAGTTGGAATGTACGCTTTGATGAGATGATCAAAGATTTTGGGTTTATACAAAGTTTATGAGAAACTTGTATTTCCAAAGAAGTGAGTGGGAGCACTATAGAATTTTTGATGAGTATATGTTGTTAACATATTGTTGATCAGAAATGATGTAGAATTTCTGGAAAGCATCCAGGGTTATTTGAAAAGTGTTTTTCAATGGAAAACCTGGATTAAGCTACTTGAACATTGAGCATCAAGATCTATAAGGATAGATCAAAAACGCTTCATAGTACTTTCAAATGAATACATACCGTGACAAGATTTTGAAGGAGTTCAAAATAGATCAGCAAAGAAGGAGTTCTTGGCTGTGTTACAAGGTGTGAGTATTGAGTAAGACTCAAGACCTGACCACGGCAGAAGAGAGAGAAAGGACGAAGGTCGTCCCCTATGCTTTAGACGTAGGCTCTACAGTATGTTATGTTGTGTACCACACCTGAAGTGTGCCTTGCCATGAGTTAGTCAAGGGGTACAATAGTGATCCGGGAATGGATCACATGACAGCGGTCGAACTTATCCTTAGTATCTAGTGGACTAAGGAATTTTCTCGATTATGGAGGTGGTAAAAGAGTTCGTCGTAAAGGGTTACGTCGATGCAAACTTTGACACTAATCCGGATGACTCTGAGTAGTAAACCCGGATTCGTATAGTAGAGCAGTTATTTGGAATAGCTCCAAGTAGCGCGTGGTAGCTGCATCTACAAGATGACATAGAGATTTGTAAAGCACACACGGATCTGAAAGGTTCAGACCCGTTGACTAGTAACCTCTCTCACAAGCGAGATATGAACAAACCCCATGGGTGTTGGATTCATTACAATCACATAGTGATGTGAACTAGATTATTGACTCTAGTGCAAGTGGGAGACTGTTGGAAATATGCCCTAGAGGCAATAATAAAATGGTTATTATTGTATTTCCTTGTTCATGATAATTGTCTATTGTTCATGCTATAATTGTATTAACTGGAAACCGTAGTACATGTGTGAATACATAGACCACAACATGTCCCTAGTAAGCCTCTAGTTGACTAGCTCGTTGATCAATAGATGGTTATGGTTTCCTGACCATGGACATTGGATGTCATTGATAACGGGATCACATCATTAGGAGAATGATGTGATGGAAAAGACCCAATCCTAAGCATAGCACAAGATCGTGTAGTTCGTTTGCTAAGAGCTTTTCTAATGTCAAGTATCGTTTCCTTAGACCATGAGATTGTGCAACTCCCGGATACCGTAGGAATGCTTTGGGTGTACCAAACGTCACAACGTAACTGGGTGGCTATAAAGGTGCACTACAGGTATCTCCGAAAGTGTCTATTGGGTTGGCACGAATCGACACTGGGATTTGTCACTCCGTATGACGGAGAGGTATCTCTGGGCCCACTCGGTAATGCATCATCATAATGAGCTCAATGTGACTAAGGAGTTAGCCACGGGATCATGCGTTACGGAACGAGTAAAGAGACTTGCCGGTAACAAGATTGAACGAGGTATTGGGATACCGACGATCGAATCTCGGGCAAGTAACATACCGATAGACAAAGGGAATTGTATACGGGATTGATTGAATCCCCGACATCGTGGTTCATCCGATGAGATAATCGTGGAACATGTGGGAGCCAATATGGGTATCCAGATCCCGCTATTGGTTATTGGCCGGAGAGGTGTCTCAGTCATGTCTGCATGGTTCCCGAACCCGTAGGGTCTACACACTTAAGGTTCGGTGACGCTAGAGTTGTTATGGGAAATAGTATGTGGTTACTGAAGGTTGTTCGGAGTCCCGGATGAGATCTCGGACATCACGAGGAGTTCCGGAATGGTCCGGCGGTGAAGATCGATATATTGGACGAAGGGTATTGGAGTCCGGAAGTGTTCGGGGGGGGGGTACCAGGCTATGGCCAGCATGACCGAAAGGTGTTTCGGGAGCCCCGGCAAGTGTTGGAGGGCCTCATGGGCCAAAGAGGAAGGGGCAAACCAGCCCACTAAGGGGTGGTGCGCCCCCCACACCCTTTCCCACGTTACTTGGGGAGGTGGGGCGCCTCCACCTGGCTTGGGAGGTAAGCCTCCACCTGCTTGGCTTGGGGGCAAGTCTCCCTAGGATTTTCCCTAGGGAGATCCAATCTGCTTGCCCGCCGCCCCCTAGGGGAAACCCTAGGGCGCCACCCCCACTCCCCTTGCCCCTATATATAGTGGAGGGGTGGGAGGGCAGCCGCACCTCTTCCCTGGCGCAGCCCTCCCTCCTCATACACCTCCTCCTTCTCCTCCGTAGTGCTTAGCGAAGCTCTGCCGGAGAACCACGAGCTCCATTGCCACCACGCCGTCGTGCTGCTGGAGTTCTCCCTCAACTTCTCCTCTCCCCTTGCTGGATCAAGAAGGAGGAGACGTCCTCGGGCTGTACGTGTGTTGAACACGGAGGCGCCGTCCGTTCGGCGCTAGATCAGATCTTCCGCGATTTGAATCGCCGTGGGTATGACTCCATCAACCGCGTTCTTGTAACGCTTCCGCTTAGCGATCTTCAAGGGTATGAAGATGCACTCCCTTTCTCTCGTTGCTAGCATCTCCTAGATTGATCTTGGTGACACGTAGGAAAATTTTGAATTATTACTACGTTCCCCAACAAGATGAACTTGCTATAGTTCCTTATGTTAAACATGAAATTGTTGCTATTGCACCCACGCATGATAGTCCTATTATCTTTCTGAATTCTCCAAACTACACTATATCAGAGAAGTTTGCCATTATTAAGGATTATATTGATGGGTTGCGTTTTACTACTACACATGATGATTTTGATAGATATAATATGCATGTTCTTGATACTCCTACTTGCAATTATTATGAGAGAGGAACTACATCACCGCCTCTCCATGTTTCCAATATGATAAAATTGCAAGAAATTGTTTATACTATGCATTGGCCTTTACTTTGTGTGCATGAATTGTTCTTTTATGACATGCCGATGCATAGGAAGAGATTTAGACTTCGTCATTGCTTGATATATGTTGCTTTGTGCTCACTACTAAATGCTAAATCATTGTTTATTGAAATTGGCTTTGATATACCTTGGGATCCGGGTGGATCCATTACTTGAGCACCATATGCCTAGCTTAATGGCCTTAAAGAAAGCGCTGCCAGGGAGACAACCCGGAAGTTTTAGAGAGTCATTTATTTCTGTTGAGTGCTTTTATAAAGTTTAAAAAAATAAAAAATAAAGAGGGGAACCCAAAACTTTTTCAAAAAAGGAAAGTGAAAGTGACAAAGACGAGCATTGTTAAAGTGGGAGCTAGCCTTGAACTTTGTTCATGCTCACGGAAACTTTGTGAATCTTGATTACAACAAATTTTCAACAAAAATAATTATCCCCTTGTAGAACTCCATTGTATTATAAAAATAATGTGCCAGGATTTGCCTTTAGGATGTTTACATTGCTTGTTGGTTTGTGCGGTGCAAAACAGAAACTTTGGCTGTAGTGCAAGATTTTACATTTTTTACTGGAACATCAAATGGTTCTGAAACTTTTTGCACTGTCTTTCTATACAAATTATTTATTTTTCCTAATTTTGGCAGAATGTTTGGAGTACTAGAGGTATGGTGAATGTTCATACTACTACAGACTGTCCTGTTTAAGACAGATTCTGTTTCTGATGCATAGTTTGCTTGTTTTGATGAAACTATCAATTTCTATCAGTGGATTAAGCCATGGAAAAGTTATATTACAGTAGCTACAATGCAAAAATAAAATATGAATTGGTTTGCAAAAGTACTTATAGTAGTGATTTGCTTTATTATACTAACGGATCTTACCGAGTTTTCTGTTGAGTTTTGTGTGGATGAAGTGTTCGAAGATCGAGGAGGTCTCGATGTGAGGAGAAGGAGAGAGGCAAGAGTTCAAGATTGGGGATGCCCAAGGCACCCCAAGTAAATATTCAAGGAGACTCAAGTGTCTAAGCTTGGGGATGCCCCGGAAGGCATCCCATCTTTCTTCAACAAATATCGGTATGTTTTCGGATTCGTTTCGTTCATGCGATATGTGCAAGTCTTGGAGCATATTTTGAATTTAGTTTTCACTTTTGTTTGATGCACCATGCTGGTATGAGATAGTACTTGGTTGATTTATAGAATGCTCATTGCACTTCACTTATATCTTTTGAGTATGGCTTTATAGAATGCTTCATGTGCTTCACTTATATCATTTGAAGTTTGGATTGCCTGTTTCTCTTCACATAGAAAACCGCCATTTGTAGAATGCTCTTTTGCTTCACTTATATTTGTTAGAGCATGGGCATATCTTTTGTAGAAAGAATTAAACTCTCTTGCTACACTTATATCTATTTACGGAGTTGACAGGAACTGGTCATTCACATGGTTAGTCATAACATCCTGAATAAAACTTGTAGATCACTGAATATGATATGTTTGATTCCTTGCAATAGTTTTGCGATATAAAGATGGTGATATTAGAGTCATGCTAGTGGGTAGTTGTGGATTGCAGAAATACTTGTGTTGAAGTTTGTGATTCCTGTAGCATGCACGTATGGTGAACTGTTATGTGATGAAGTCGGAGCGTGAGGTATTTATTGATTGTCTTCCTTATGACTGGCGGTCGGGAACGAGCGATAGTCTTTTCCTACCAATCTATCCCCCTAGGAGCATGCGCGTAGTACTTTGTTTCGATGACTAATAGATTTTTGCAATAAGTATGTGAGTTCTTTATGACTAATGTTGAGTCCATGGATTATACGCACTCTCACCCTTCCATCATTGCTAGCCTCTTCGGTACCGTGCATTGCCCTTTCTCACCTCGAGAGTTGGTGCAAACTTCGCCGGTGCATCCAAACCCCGTGATACGATACGCTCTATCACACATAAGCCTCCTTATATCTTCCTCAAAACAGCCACCATACCTACCTATCATGGCATTTCCATAGCCATTCTGAGATATATTGCCATGCAACTTCCATCATCATCATATACATGACTTGAGCATTTATTCTCATATTGTTTTGCATGAACGTAAGATAGCTAGCATGATGTTTTCCTGGCTTGTCCATTTTTTGATGTCATTGCTACGCTAGATCATTACACATCCTGGTACATCGCCGGAGGCATTCATTTAGAGTCATATCTTTGTTCTAGTATCGAGTTGTAATATTGAGTTGTAAGTAAATAAAAGTGTGATGATTATCATTACTAGAACATTGTCCCATGTGAGGTTATCAAAATAAAAGAGGCCAAAGAAGCCCAAAAAAAAGAGGCCAAAGAAGCCCACCAAAGAAACAAAAAAAATGAGGGAAAAAGAGAGAAGGGGCAATGTTACTATCCTTTTACCACACTTGTGCTTCAGAGTAGCACCATGTTCTTCATATAGGGAGTCTCTTGAGTTATCAGTTTCATATACTAGTGGGAATTTTTCATTATAGAACTTGGCTTGTATATTCCGATGATGGGCTTCCTCAAATGCCCGAGGTCTTCATGAGCAAGCAAGTTGGATGCACACCCACTTAGTTTCAGTATGAGCTTTCATACACTTATAGCTCTAGTGCATCCGTTGCATGGCAATCCCTGCTCCTCACATTGACATCAATTGATGGGCATCTCCATAGCCCGTTGATTAGCCGCGTCGATGTGAGACTTTCTCCCTTTTGTCTTCTCCACACAACCTCCACCATCATATTCTATTCCACCTATAGTGTTATATCCATGGCTCACGCTCATGTATTGCGTGAAAGTTGAAAAGGTTTGAGAACGTCAAAAGTATGAAACAATTGCTTGGCTTGTCATCGGGGTTGTGCATGATTTGAATATTTTGTGTGGTGAAGATGGAGTATAGCCAGACCATACGATTTTGTAGGGATAACTTTCTTTGGCCATGTTATTTTGAAAAGACATGATTGCTTTATTAGTATGCTTGAAGTATTATTGTCTTAATGTCAAATGATAGACTATTGCTTTGAATCACTTGTGTCTTAATATTCATGCCATGATTAGATTACATGATCAAGATTATGCTAGGTAGCATTCCACATCAAAAATTATCTTTTTTATCATTTACCTACTCGAGGACGAGAAGGAATTAAGCTTGGGGATGCTGATACGTCTCCGTCATATCTATAATTTTTGATTGTCCCATGCCAATATTCTACAACTTTTACATACTTTTGGAAACTTTTTATACTATTTTTGGGACTAACATATTGATCCAGTGCCCAGTGCCAGTTCCTGTTTGTTGCATGTTTTTTGTTTCGCAGAAAATCCATATCAAACGGAGTCCAAACGGGATAAAAACTGATGGAGATTTTTTTGGAATATATGTGAATTTTTGGAAGTGGAATCAACGCGAGACGATGCCCGAGGGGGCACGAGGCAGGGGGGCACGCCCCAGGGGGGCAGGCGTGCCCCTGACCCTCGTGGACACCCCGTAAGGCGGTTGTTGCCCTTCTTTCGCCGCAAGAAAGCTAATATCCGGATAAAAAACGTGTTCAAATTTCAATCCAATAGGAGTTACGGATCTCCAGGAATATAAGAAACAGTGAAAGGCCAGGATCTGGGAGCGTAGAAACAGAGAGAGACAGAGAGACAGATCCAATCTCGGAGGGCCTCTTGCCCGTCCCACACCTTGGAGACCACGGACCAGAAGGGAAACCCTTCTCCCATCTAGGGAGAAGGTCAAGGAAGAAGAAGAAGGAGGGGGGCTCTCTCCCCCTCGCTTTCGGTGGCACCGGAGTGCCGCCGGGGCCATCATCGTCACCGCAATCTACACCAACAACTTCACCGCCGTCATCATCAACTCTTCCCCCCTCTATGCAGCGGTGTGATAACCCACAAGTATAGGGGATCACAATAGTTTTCGAGGGTAGAGTATTCAACCCAAATTTATTGATTCGGCACAAGGGGAGCCAAAGAATATTGTCAAGTATTAGCAACTGAGTTGTCAATTCACCCACACCTGGATAACTTAATATCTGCAGCAAAGTATTTCGTAGCAAAGTAGTATGATAGTAGTGGTAACGGTAGCAAAAGTAATATTTTTGGGTTTTGTAGTGATTGTAACAGTAGGAACGGAAAAGTAAATAAGCGGAGAACAATATGTGAAAAGCTCGTAGGCATTGGATCGGTGATGGAGAATTATGCCGGATGCGGTTCAACATGTAACAGTCATAACATAGGGTGACACAGAACTAGCTCCAATTCATCAATGTAATGTAGGCATGTATTCCGAATATAGTCATACATGCTTATGGAAAAGAACTTGCATGACATCTTTTGTCCTACCCTCCCGTGGCAGCGGGGTCCTAATGGAAACTAAGGGATATTAAGGCCTCCTTTTAATAGAGTACCGGACCAAAGCATTAACACATAG
Source organism: Triticum aestivum (assembly GCF_018294505.1). NCBI lineage: Eukaryota > Viridiplantae > Streptophyta > Magnoliopsida > Poales > Poaceae > Triticum > Triticum aestivum. Next base: position 50,787,974 of record NC_057811.1, read on the forward strand.
TGAATACATGAACTCCTCAAACTATGGTCATCACCGGGAGTGGTCCCGATTATTGTCACTTCGGGGTTGCCGGATCATAACACATAGTAGGTGACTATAGACTTGCAAGATAGGATCAAGAACTCACATATATTCATGGAAACATAATAGGTTCAGATCTGAAATCATGGCACTCGGGCCCTAATGACAAGCATTAAGCATAGCAAAGTCATAGCAACATCAATCTCAGAACATAGTGGGTACTAGAGATCAAACCCTAACAAAACTAACTCGATTACATGATAGATCTCATCCAACCCATCACCGTCCAGCAAGCCTACGATGGAATTACTCACGCACGGTGGTGAGCATCATGAAATTGGTGATGGAGGATGGTTGATGATGACGAATGCGACGGATTCCCCTCTCTGGAGCCCTGAACGGACTCCAGATCAGCCCTCCTGAGAGGTTTTAGGGCTTGGCGGCGGCTCCATATCGTAAAACGCGATGAATCCTTCTCTCTGATTTTTTTCTCCCCAAAAACGAATATATGGAGTTGGAGTTGAGGTCGGTGGAGCGTCAGGGGGCCCACAAGGTAGGGGGCGCGCCCAGGGGTGCAGGCGCGCCCCCCACCCTCGTGGACAGGTGGAGGCCCCCCTGGCGTGGATTCTTCTTCCAGTATTTTTAATATTTTCCAAAAATAAGTTCCGTGGAGTTTCAGGTCATTCCGAGAACTTTTGTTTCTGCACATAAATAACACCATGGAAAGTTTGCTGAAAACAGCGTCAGTCCGGGTTAGTTCCATTCAAATCATGCAAGTTAGAGTCCAGAAAAAGGGCAAAAGTGTTTGGAAAAGTAGATACGACGGAGACGTATCAACTCCCCCAAGCTTAAAACTTTGCTTGTCCTCAAGCAATTCAGTTGATAAACTGAAAGTGATAAAGAAAAACTTTTACAAACTCTGTTTGCTCTTGTTGTTGTAAATATGTAAAGCCAACATTCAAGTTTTCAGCAAAGATTATAACTAACCACATTCACAATAACACTTAGGTCTCATGTTTACTCATATCAATGGCATAATCAACTAGCGAGCAATAATAATAAATCTCGGATGAAAACACTATAATGAAATAACAAGATGGTATCTTGCTAGCCCTTTTTGAGACCGCAAAACATAAATGCAGGGCACCTTTAAAGATCAAGGACTGACTAGACATTGTAATTCATGGTAAAAGAGATCCAGTCATAGTCATACCCAATATAAATTAGTAGTAATGGATGCAAATGACAGCAGTGCTCTCCAGCTGGTGCTTTTTAATAAGAGGGTGATGACTCAACATGAAAGTAAATAGATAGGCCCTTCGCAGAGGGAAGCAGGGATTTGTAGAGGTGCCAGAGCTCGATTTTAAAGCAGACATAAATAATATTTTGAGCGGCATACTTTCATTGTCAACATAACAACCAAGAGATGGCGATATCTTCCATGCTACACACATTATAGGTGGTTCCCAAACAGAATGGTAAAGTTTATACTCCCCCTCCACCAACAAGCATCAATCCATGGCTTGCTCGAAACAACGAGTGCCTCCAACTAACAACAGCCCCAGGGGGAGTTTTGTTTGCAATTATTTTGATTTAGTTTGCATAAAGCATGGGACTAGGCATCCCGGTGACCAGCCATTTTCTTGTGAGTGAGGAGCGGAGTCCACTCCTCTTGAGAATAACCCGCCTAACATGGAAGATAAGGACAACCCTAGTTGATACATGAGCTATTCGAGCATACAAAACAGAATTTCATTTGAAGGTTTAGAGTTTGGCACATACAAATTTACTTGGAACGGCAGGTAGATACCGCATATAGGAAGATATGGTGGACTCATATGGAATAACTTTGGGGTTTAAGGGATTGGATGCACAAGCAGTATTCCCGCTTAGTACAAGTGAAGGCTAGCAAAAGACTGGGAAGCGACCAACTAGAGAGCGACAACAGTCATGAACATGCATTAAAATTAATAAACATTGAGTACAAGCATGAGTAGGATATAATCCACCATGAACATAAATGTCGTGAAGGCTATGTTGATTTGTTTCAACTACATGTGTGAACATGTGCCAAGTCGAGTCACTTAAATCATTCAAAGGAGGATACCACCCGGTCATACCACATCACAACCATTTTAATAGCATGTTGGCACGCAAGGTAAACCATTATAACTCATAGCTAATCAAGCATGGCACAAGCAACTATATATGATCTCTAATTGCCATTGCAAACATGTTTATTCATAATAGGCTGAATCAGGAATGATGAACTAATCATATTTACAAAAACAAGAGAGGTCGAGTTCATACCAGCTTTTGTCATCTCAGTCAGTCCATCATATATCGTCATAATTGCCTTTCACTTGCACAACCGCACGATATGAATAATAATAAGAGTGCATGTGCATTGGACTAAGCTAGAATCTGCGAGCATTCAATAAACAGGAGAAGACAAGGTATTATGGGCTCTTGGTTAAATCAACAATAATGCAAATAAGAGCCACTTCAACAATTTAATCATGGTCTTCTCATATCGACCCCCAAAGAAAAGAAAAGAAATAAAACTATTTACACGGGAAAGCTCCCAACAAGCAAAAGAAGAACAGGAAATATTTTTGGATTTTCTTTTTAATTATTACTACTACAAGCAAGAAAAGTAAACTAACTAAAAGCTACTACTAATTTTTTTGTTTTTTCTTAAGGTTTATTAAACACACAAGAAGAAAGCAACAAAAGAAAATAAACTAGCATGGATATCACAGTGAAAGAGTATGAGCACCGAGATCTAGCAATGAGTGTGTAAATATAAATGTAATGTCGGTGGGAAATACGTACTCCCCCAAGCTTAGGCTTTTGGCCTAAGTTGGTTCATTGCCACGGATGGCCTGGCGGATATCCATAGTTGTAGCTGGGGTCGTACTGAGATGCAGCGGTCATTGCATCGTGTGCTGCAGCTTGGAGGCGAGCTGCCTCCGCCCTCCTCCTATACTCCTCCGCCTCCTCTCTGGTTATGTAATGTCTCCCTTTTTCCTGAAAGTCAAAGAGAGTAGGGGCAGGAAGAACAATATTGACAGCGTGGCGCCTGTCAAAGATTAGTCTGTACTGGAGAGGTGGTTCATTCCTCTCGACAACCTGATGGTGAACCATAGCATTAAAGTCTAGATAAGTAGGCCGCAATTCAATATCATCATCGCGTATTGTTACACCAAGAAAATCAGCTAAGCGGGTTGCATAAATTACACCAAAGCAACCTCCATTAAATCTATTATGATGCAACCTACGTGCAACAATGTCTCCCAAATTATAAGATTTATCTCCTAGCACAGCACTCCTAAGAATACTGAGGTTAGGGACACACATATGACATGCTTCATCTTTACCATTTATGCACCTACCTATGAAGAGAGCAAAGTAATGTATAGCAGGAAAATGAATGCTCCCTATGGTAGCTTGTGCTATATCTCTAGATTCCCCCACAGTTATACTAGCAAGAAATTCTCTAAATTCAGATTTGTGAGGTTCACTAGTACTACCCCATTGTGGAAGTTTGCAAGAATTGGTAAAATCCTCTAAGTCCATAGTGTAAGATTTTTCATAGAGATCAAACAGGACAGTTTGAGAATTACGTGAAGATGAATATTCAAACCTCCTCACAAATGAACTAGTGAGATAGTGGTATTGGCGGCACTTTTCTTCCGTGAAGCTCACAAGATCAGCGTTACGCAAATATGCGTTAAATTCTTCCTTAATTCCCGCTCGATCCATAAAGCCTTCTGAAGGCCATTCACAAGGTCGCGTGGAGCGTTCCTTGGTGGCTCATCATCGGCATCGCGCATTGCGAGCTTGGGTCCTTGCTTCCTTGAAGAACCACCATGGTACATTTTCCTAACATATTTCTTCCTCTGCAAAATTTCTAAAAAATTTAGTAACTTCAAATTAAAAGTGAACCAAGCTCAATAAAACTGATAGCAACTACTCCTACAAGTGCCTAGAGACTATATCATGCATTAGAACTACTTGGAACCATACAAATTTGACATGCAAGCTCAAGAACATGGTCACCTAGGCAGCACAAATTTGCATTGAATTGAGCACTAGAACAAAAACTAATTGGACCAATGGAGGAGTCACATACCAAGGAACAATCCCCTAAAGCAATTTTGTGAGAGGTGCTTTGAGCAAGGAGATTGACAATCGCAGCAAAATGAGCTAGAACTCGTGCTTGAGCTGGATGGTGATTTTTTTGGGAGGAAGAAGAAGTGTGTGGGTGCAGGAATAAGCGGAGGGGAGCCACCATGGGCCCACGAGGCAGGGGGCGCGCCCTGTAGGGGTGGGCGCGCCCTGGACCCTCGTGGCCAGGTGCTTGCTCCCCCTGCGGTGTTCTCAGTGCCAGATATTCTCAAATATTCCAGAAAAAAAATCATATTTCAATTTCAGGGCATTTGGAGAACTTTTATTTTCGGGGTAATTTTATATTGCATGGATAATTCAGAAAACAGACAGGAAAATACTATTTTTACTTTATTTCAACTAAATAATAGAAAGTAAAAGGAGGGTACAGAAGGTTGTGCCTTCTAGTTTCATCCATCTCATGCTCATCAAAAGGAATCCACTAACAAGGTTGATCAGGTCTTGTTAACAAACTCATTCCAAATCGCATGAAACCGGAGAAATTTCGAATAACACTATGTTACCTCAACGGGGATATGCACATCCCCAATAATAAGAATATCATATTTCTTCTTGACAGTAGGAAGAGGAAATTCAAAACCTCCAAAAATAATCGATGGAATTTTTCCAATAGAGTTGATACTATGAACTTGAGGTTGTTTCCTCGGAAAGTGTACCGTATGCTCATTGACATTAACATAAAAAGTGACATTGCCTTTGTTGCAATCAATAACAGCCCCTGCAGTATTCAAAAAAGGTCTTTCAAGAATAATAGACATACTATCGTCCTCGGGAATATCAAGAATAACAAAGTCCGTTAAAATAGTAACATTCGCAACCACAACAGGCACATCCTCACAAATACCGACAGGTATAGCAGTTGATTTATCAGCCATTTGCAAAGATATTTCAGTAGGTGTCAACTTATTCAATTCAAGTCTACGATATAAAGAGAGAGGCATAACACTAAAACCGGCTCCAAGATCACATAAAGCAGTTTTAACATAGTTTATTTTAATGGAGCATGGTATAGTTGGTACTCCTGGATCTCCAAGTTTTTTTGGTATTCCACCCTTGAAAGTGTAATTAGCAAGCATGGTGGAAATTTTAGCTTCCGGTATCTTTCTTTTATTTGTAACAATTTCTTTCATATATTTAGCATAAGGATTCATTTTGAGCATATCAGTTAATCGCATACGCAAAAAGATAGGTCTAATCATTTCAGCAAAGCGCTCAAAATCCTCATCATCCTTTTTCTTGGATGGTTTGGGAGGAAAAGGCATGGGTTTCTGAACCCATGGTTCTCTTTCTTTACCTTGTTTCCTAGAAACAAAGTCTCTTATCATAACGTTGATTCTTTGATTGTGGGTTATCAAGATCAACAACAGGTTCAACTTCTACATCACTATCATTACTAGGTTGAGCATCAACATGAACATCATCATTAACATTATCACTAGTTTCATGTTCATTACCAGATTGTGTTTCAGCATCAGAAATAGAAATGTCATTGGGATTTTCAGGTGTTTCATCAATAGGTTCACTAGAAGCATGCAAAGTCCTATCATTTTTCTTTTTCTTCCTTTTAGAAGGACTAGGTGCATCAATATTATTTCTCTGAGAATCCTGCTCAATTCTCTTAGGGTGACCTTTAGGATACAAAGGTTCCTAAGTCATCTTACCAATTCTAGTAGCCACTCTAACAGCATAATCATTATTCTTACTATTCATTTCATTGAGCAAATCATTCTGAGCTTTAAGTACTTGTTCTACTTGAGTGGTAACCAAGGAAGCATGTCTGCTAATGAGTTTAAGTTCACCTTTAACATTAGCCATATAATCACCCAAGCGTTCAATCATATAAGCATTTTGTTTTAATTGTCTACCAAAATAAGCATTGAAGTCTTCTTGCTTAACCATAAAATTATCAAACTCATCCAAGCATTGGCTAGCAATTTTAGTAGGAGGGATTTCAGCTTTATCATATCTATAGAGAGAATTTACCTTTACTACCTGTGTCGGGTTATCAAGACCATGTATTTCTTCAATAGGTAATGGATTAAGATCATATATTTCTTCAACAGGCGGTAAATTAAGACCATGTATTTCTTCAATAGGGGGTAAATTCTTAACATCTTCAGCTTTAATACCCTTTTCTTTCACAGATTACTTTGCCTCTTGCATATCTTCAGGACTGAGAAATAGAACACCCCTTTTCTTCGGAGTTGGCTTCGGAATGGGCTCAGGAATTGGCTCAGGAAGTGTCCAATTATTTTCATTTGTCAACATATTATTCAATAGAATTTCAGCTTCATCCGGTGTTCTTTCCCTGAAAACAGAACCAACGCAAGTATCCAGGTAATCTCTGGAAGCATCGGTTAGTCCATTATAAAAGATATCAAGTATTTCATTTTTCTTAAGAGGATGATCAGGCAAAGCATTAAGTAATTGGAGAAGCCTCCCCAAAGCTTGTGGGAGACTCTCTTCTTCAATTTGCACAAAATTATATATTTCCCGTAAAGCAGCTTGTTTCTTATGAGCAGGGAAATATTTAGTAGAGAAGTAATAAATCATATCCTGGGGACTACGCACACAACCAGGATCAAGAGAATTAAACCATATCTTCGCATCACCCTTTAATGAGAATGGAAATATTTTAAGGATATAAATGTAGCGGAATTTCTCATCATTAGTGAATAGGGTGGCTATATCATTTAATTTAGTAAGATGTGCCACAACAGTTTCAGATTCATAGCCATAAAAAGGATCAGACTCAACCAAAGCAATTATATCAGGATCAACAGAGAATTCATAATCCTTATCAGTAACACAGATAGGTGAAGTAGCAAAAGCAGGGTCAGGTTTCATTCTAGCATTAAGAGATTGCTGCTTCCATTTAGCTAATAACCTCTTTAGATCATATCTATCATTGCAAGCTAAAATAGCTCTAGCAGCTTCTTCTTCCAGAACATAACCCTCAGGCACAACAGGCAATTCATATTTATTAGGGGGAGAGTCTTCATCATCACTTTCACCAATATTATCTGTTTCAATAATTTCGTTCTCTCTAGCCCTAGCAAGTTGTTCATCAAGAAATTCACCAAGTGGCACGGTAGTATCAAGCATAGAAGTAGTTTCATCAAAAGTATCATGCATAGCAGAAGTGGCATCATCAATAACATGCGACATATCAGAATGAATAGCAGAAACAGGTTTAGGTGTCGCAAGCTTACTCAAACCAGAAGGTGAATCAAGTGCAGAGCTAGATGGTAGTTCCTTACCTCCGCTTGTAGTTGAGGGATAAATTTTTGTTTTCTCGTCTTTCAAGTTCTTCATAGTGACCAGCAGATATAAACCCCAAGTGACTCAAAGAATAGAGCTATGTTCCCCGGCAACTGCGCCAGAAAATAGTCTCGATAACCCACAAGTATAGGGGATCGCAACAGTTTTCGAGGGTAGGGTATTCAACCCAAATTTATTGATTCGACACAAGGGGAGCCAAAGAATATTCTCAAGTATTAGCAACTGAGTTGTCAATTCATCCACACCTGGATAACTTAATATCTGCGGCAAAGTATTTAGTAGCAAAGTAGTATGATAGTAGTGGTGACGGTAGCAAAACTAATATTTTTGGGTTTTGTAGTGATTGTAATAGTAGCAACGGAAAAGTAAATAAGCGGAGGACAATATGTGAAAAGCTCATAGGCATTGGATCGGTGATGGAGAATTATGCCGGATGCGGTCATCATGTAACAGTCATAACATAGGGTGACACAGAACTAGCTCCAATTCATCAATGAAATGTAGGCATGTATTCCGAATATAGTCATACGTGCTTATGGAAAAGAACTTGCATGACATCTTTTGTCCTACCCTCCCGTGGCAGCGGGGTCCTAATGGAAACTAAGGGATATTAAGGCCTCCTTTTAATAGAGTACCGGACCAAAGCATTAACACATAGTGAATACATGAACTCCTCAAACTATGGTCATCACCGGGAGTGGTCCCGATTATTGTCACTTCGGGGTTGCCGGATCATAACACATAGTAGGTGACTATAGACTTGCAAGATAGGATCAAGAACTCACATATATTCATGGAAACATAATAGGTTCAGATCTGAAATCATGGCACTCGGGCCCTAGTGACAAGCATTAAGCATAACAAAGTCATAGCAACATCAATCTCAGAACATAGTGGGTACTAGGGATCAAACCCTAACAAAACTAACTCGATTACATGATAGATCTCATCCAACCCATCACTGTCTAGCAAGCCTACGATGGAATTACTCACGCACAGCGGTGAGCATCATGAAATTGGTGATGGAGGATGGTTGATGATGACGACGGTGACGGATTCCCCTCTCCGGAGCCCCGAACGGACTCCAGATCAGCCCTCCCGAGAGGTTTTAGGGCTTGGAGGCGGCTCCATATCGTAAAACACGATGAATCCATCTCTCTGGTTTTTTTCTCCCCGAACACGAATATATGGAGTTGGAGTTGAGGTCGGTGGAGCGTCAGGGGGCCCACGAGGCAGGGGGCGCGCCCAGGGGGGCAGGCGCGCCCCCCACCCTCGTGGACAGGTGGAGGCCCCCCTGACGTGGATTCTTCTTCCAGTATTTTTAATATTTTCCAAAAATAAGTTCCGTGGAGTTTCAGGTCATTCCAAAAACTTTTGTTTCTGCACATAAATAACACCATGGAAAGTCTGCTGAAAACATCGTCAGTCCGGGTTAGTTCCATTCAAATCATGCAAGTTAGAGTCCAAAACAAGGGCAAAAGTGTTTGGAAAAGTAGATACGACGGAGACGTATCACGGTGTAACGCCTCTTTTGCCCGCTATAATCTCTACTTAAACATGGTGCTCAACGCTATATATTATTTCCCAGTGATTTATGGCTATCCTATGATGTTTGAGTAGATCCGTTTTGTCCTATGGGTTAATTGATGATCGTGATTGGTTTGAGTTGCATGTTTTATTATTGGTGCTGTACTATGGTGCTCTCCGTGTCGCGAAAGCGTGAGGGATCCCCGCTGTAGGGTTTGCAATATGTTCATGGTTTGCTTATTGTCTGCGTTGCGTGAGCGACTGAAACACATGCGTAGAGTTGTATCGGTGGTCGATAGAACTTGAGGGAATATTTGTTCTACCTTTAGCTCCTCGTTGGGTTCGACACTCTTACTTATCGAAAGAGGCTACAATTGATCCCCGATACTTGTGGGTTATCACATACTTCTTACATAAAAAATAGGGTGCCCTAAACCATAGCATAGTCCACAAACTTTTCAAAAATTAGCTTGTTTTTGTTCATACAATATACGGAATAGGGCCACCAACAATTCAAAAAAAATTAGCTTTTCTTCTTCTTCTTTTCAACATCAACGTGGCTCATTTTTCTAGCTTTAGTTTCCTTTTTGACACTTCAACCACTCCATTATCCGCGCGTGCAAAAACTTGACGCTACTCTAAATGGGCGAAAACTTGACCCTACTCTAAATGGGAGAAAACATGCTGGTTTTCATCGAGGAATACCCTTTCATTGAATGATTTAGCAGAAGGGCTCGTGTACGACACCATATCCATCTAGCGATTTATCTCACGTCAAATAAGAATGAAATAGCAAGCAAAAACACTGATAACCAACGACATATCAAATAAGGGTAGCAAGCATAACAAAGTTCTTAGGGGATACCACGACAGAGATTAAAAGTTCACGGTACAACCAACGACATAATCAAGATAGAAATATATAAAAGATAAAAAGCCCTAACACCCTAGGGCAAGACAAGCTCACGATCGAGACCGGGACTTCATGATACGTCTCCATCGTATCTACTTTTCCAAACACTTTTGCCCTTGTTTTGGACTCTAACTTGCATGATTTGAATGGAACTAACCCGGATTGGCGCTGTTTTCAGCAGAATTGCCATGGTGTTATTTTTGTGCAGAAATAAAAGTTCTCGGAATGACCTGAAACTTCATAGAGAATATTTTTGGAATTTATAAAAAATACTGGCGAAAGAATCAAGACCAGGGGGCCCACACCCTGTCCACGAGGGTGGGGGCGCGCCTGCCCCCCTGGGCGCGCCCCCCTGTCTCGTGGGCCCCCTGAGGCTCCACTGACCTCAACTCCAACTCTATATATTCACGTTCGAGGAGAAAAAAAATCAGAGAGAAGGATTCATCGCGTTTTACGATACAGAGCCGCCGCCAAGCCCTAAACTCTCTCGGGAGGGCTGACCTGGAGTCCATTCGGGGCTCCGGAGAGGGGAATCTGTCGCCGTCGTCATCATCAACCATCCTCCATCACCAATTTCATGATGCTCACCGCCGTGCGTGAGTAATTCCATCGTAGGCTTGCTGGACGGTGATGGGTTGGATGAGATTTATCATGTAATCAAGTTAGTTTTGTTAGGGTTTGATCCCTAGTATCCATTATGTTCTGAGATTGATGTTGCTATGACTTTGCTATGCTTAATGCTTGTCACTAGGGCCCGAGTGCCATGAATTCAGATCTGAACCTACTATGTTTTCATGAATATATGTGAGTTCTTGATCCTATCTTGCAAGTCATTAGTCACCTACTATGTGTTAAGATCCGGTAACCCCGAAGTGGCAATAATCGGGACCACTCCCGTTGATGACCGTAGTTTGAGGAGTTCATGTATTCACTAAGTGTTAATGCTTTGGTCCAGTACTCTATTAAAAGGAGGCCTCAATATCCCTTAGTTTCCAATAGGACCCCGCTGACACGGGAGGGTAGGACAAAAGATGTCATGCAAGTTCTTTTCCATAAGCACGTATGACTATATTCGGAATACATGCCTACGTTACATTGATGAACTGGAGCTAGTTCTGTGTCACCCTATGTTATAACTGTTGCATGAGGAATCGCATCCGACATAATTATCCATCACTGATCCAATGCCTACGAGCTTTTCACATATTGATCTTTGCTTAGTTACTTTACCGTTGCCACTGTTACAATTAGTACAAAGCTGCTACTATTACTTTTGCCACCGTTACCATTACTTCCATACTTCTTTGCTACTAAATACTTTGTTGCAGATATTAAGTTTTCCAGGTGTGGTTGAATTGACAACTCAACTGCTAATACTTGAGAATATTCTTTTGGCTCCCCTTGTGTCGAATCAATAAATTTGGGTTGAATACTCTACCCTCGAAAACTGTTGCGATCCCCTATACTTGTGGGTTATCAAGACTATTTTCTGGCGCCGTTGCGGGGGAGCATAGCTCTATTATTTGAGTCACTTGGGATTTATATCTGCTGATCAATATGAGGAACTTGAAAGACGAAAAAACCAAGATTTATCCCTCGACTACGAGGGGAGGTAAGAATCTGCCATCTAGCTCTGCACTCGATTCACCTTCTGTTATGAGTAAACTTGCAACACCCAAACCTGCTTCTGCCATTGATTCTGATATGTCGCATGTTATTGATGATGCCACTTCTGTTTTGCATGATACTTATGATGAAACTACTTCTATGCTTGATAATATTGTGCCATTAGGTGAATTTCTTGATGAACAACTTGCTAGGGCTAGAGAGAATGAAATTATTGAAACTGATAATATTGATGAAAGTGATGATGAAGATTCTCCCCCTAGATATGAATTGCCTGTTGTGCCTGAGGGTTATGTTATGGATGAAGAAACTGCTAGAGATTTTCTTGCTTGCAATGATAAATATGATCTTAAGAAATTATTAGCTAAGCTGAAAGAAAAGTCTTTGAATGCTAGAATGAAATATAACCCTGCTTTTGCTACTTCACCTATCTATATTACTGATAAGGATTATGATTTCTCTGTCGATCCTGAGATAATTACCTTGGTTGAATCTGATCCTTTTCATGGCTATGAATCTGAAATTGTTGTGGCACATCTTACTAAATTAAATGATATAGCCACCCTATTCACTCATGAGGAAAAAATTCGTTACTACTATATCCTTAAGTTATTTCCGTTCTCATTAAAAGGTGATGCTAAAACATGGTTTAATTCTCTTGATCCTGGTTGTGTGCATAGTCCCAAGGATATGATTTATTACTTCTCTGCTAAATATTTCCCTGCTCATAAGAAACAAGCTGCCTTAAGGGAAATATATAATTTTGTGCAAATTAAAGAAGAGAGTCTCCCACAAGCATGGGGGAGGCTTCTCCAATTACTTAATGCTTTGCCTGATCATCCTCTCAAGAAAAATGAAATACTTGATATATTTTATAATGGACTAACCGATGCTTCCAGAGACCACCTGGATAGTTGTGCTGGTTGTGTTTTCAGGGAAAGGACTGTTGATCAAGCTGAATTGCTATTGAATAATATGTTGAGTAATGAAAATAATTGGACACTTCCTGAACCAATTCCTAAGCCAACTCCAAAGAAAAGGGGTATTCTATTTCTCGGTCCTGAAGATATGCAAGAGGCAAAGGAATCTATGAAATAAAAAGGTATTAAAGCTGAAGTTGTTAAGAATTTACCGCCTATTGAAGAAATACATGGTCTTGATAACCCAACACAGGTAGTAAAGGTAAATTCTCTCTATAGAAATTATGAAGGTGATATTCCTCGTTATAAGTCTGCTAGCCAATGCTTAGATGAGTTTGATAATTTTATTGTTAAACAAGAAAACTTCAATGCTTATGTTGGTAGACAATTGAAACGTAATGCTTATATGATTGAACAATTGAGTGATTATATGTCTAGAGTTAAAGGTGAACTTAGACTTATTAGTAAACATGCTTCTATGGTTACCACTCAAGTAGAACAAGTGCTTAAAGCTCAAAATGATTTGCTCAATGAATTAAATAATAAGAAAAATGATAATGCTGTTAGAGTTATGACTAGAGGGGGTAAAATGACTCAGGAACCTTTGTATCCTGAGGGCCACCCTAAGAGAATTGAGCAAGATTCTCCTTCTAAAAAGAAGAAAAAGAAAAATGATAGGACTTTGCATGCTTCTACTGAACCTGTTGTTGACACACCTGAGAATCCCAATGATATTTCTATTTCTGATGCTGAAACACAATCTGGTGATGAACATGAACCTAGTGATAATGTTAATGATGATGTTCATGTTGATGCTCAACCTAGCAATAACAATGATGCAGAAATTGAACCTTCTGTTGATCTTGATAACCCACAATCAAAGAATCAACGTTATGATAAGAGAGACTTTGTTGCTAGGAAGCACGGTAAAGAAAGAGAACCATGGGTTCAGAAACCCATGCCGTTTCCTCCTAAACCATCCAAGAAAAAGGATGATGAGGATTTTGAGCACTTTGCTGAAATGATTAGACCTATCTTTTTGCGTATGCGTTTGACTGATATGCTTAAAATGAACCCTTATGCTAAATACATGAAAGATATTGTTACAAATAAAAGAAAGATACCGGAAGCTGAAATTTCCACCATGCTTGATAATTATACTTTTAAGGGTGGAATACCTAAGAAACTTGGAGATCCAGGAGTACCAACTATACCATGCTTCATTAAAAGAAACTATGTTAAAACTGCTTTTTGTGATCTTGGAGCCGGTGTTAGTGTTATGCCTCTCTCTTTATATCGTAGACTTTATTTGAATAAGTTGACAACTACTGAAATATCTTTGCAAATGGCTGATAAATCAACTGCTATACCTGTCGGTATTTGTGAGGATGTGCCTGTTGTGGTTGCAAATGTTACTATTCTAATGGACTTTGTTATTCTTGATATTCCCGAGGACGATAGTATGTCGATTATCCTTGGTAGACCTTTTTTGAATACTGCAGGGGCTGTTATTGATTGCAACAAAGGCAATGTCACTTTTCATGTTAATGGTAATGAGCATACGGTACACTTTCCGAGGAAACAACCTCAAGTCCACAGTATCAATTCTATTGGAAAAATTCCAACTATTACTATTGGAGGTTTTGAATTTCCTCTTCCTACTGTCAAAAAGAAATATGATATTCTTATTGTTGGGGATGTGCATATCCCCGTTGAGGTAACCTAGTGTTATTCGAAAATTCTCCGGTTTCATGTTATTCGGAATGAGTTTGTTAACAAGACTTGATCAACCTTGTTAGTGGATTCCTTTTGATGAGCATGAGATGGATGAAGTTAGAAAGCACAACTTTCTGTACCCTCCTTTTACTTTCTGTTATTTAGATTAAATAAAGCAAAAATAGTATTTTCTGTCTATTTTCTGAATTATCCATGCAATAAAAAATACCCCGAAAATAAAAGTTCTCCAAATGCCCTGAAATTGAAATATCATTTTTTGTAGAATATTTAAGAATATCTGGCACTGAGAACACATCAAGGGGAGCCACCACCTGGCCACGAGGGTCCAGGGTGCGCCCCCTGCCTCGTGGGCCCCACGTGGCCCCCCTCCACTTATTCCAGCACCCACACACTTCGTCTTTCTCCAGAAAAAATCACCAGACAGCTCAAACTCGTGTTCTAGCTCGTTTTGCTGCGATTTTCGATCTCCTTGCTCAAAGCTCCACTCACAAAACTGCTTTGGTGGATTGTTCTTCAGTATGTGACTCCTCCAATGGTCCAATTAGTTTTTGTTCTAGTGCTTTATTCATTGCAAATTTTTGCTGCTTAGGTGACCCTGTTCTTGAGCTTGCATGTCAAATTTATTTGGTCCCAAGTAGTTCTAATGCATGATATAGTCTCTAGGCACTTGTGGGAGTAGTTGCTATCAATCTTGTTGAGTTTGGTTCACTTTTATTTTGAGTCACTAAAAATTTCAGAAATTTTCAGAAAAAGAAAATGATGAAGAGATTGTTTAGAGGCTCTTCGAGCCGAAGCTCGAAGGATAAGCAAAGTGAGGAGGATAAGAAGCCCAAATATAATCTCCCTCGCACTGCGGAGGTTCGGCCGTGTGAATGGCCTTGTGATGAGTTCTTGAAGGCACCCGGGATTCATGATGATTTTTATTATTTGGCTGAGAATGCAGGCCTCACCGACTTCCTCCGCGACCAGCGCGAATAGTATCTCCTACTCACTAATATTTTTGTGCAAAATTTTCATTTCCATGCTAGGAGATCACCACCTTCAGTGGAGTTTCATTTATATGATGAAGTTAAGGAGATGTCCCTATATGATTTTTGTCGGGTATGCAAGATACCCTTTGAGGGCAGCATAGAGGAACCACACCGTAATGATCTGGAGGGATTTATTAATGAAATTGTTGTAAGGGAAACGAGGAAAGTTTCAGGTGCAAGAATTACTAGCATACATTTTCCTGTTCTACGTTACTTTGCAATATTTGCTAGTAGATGTTTAATTGGTCGCGGGAACATTGGAAATCTTAGTGCTCCTGATATTGTTATTTTGTGCCATGCTTTGTTTCGTGATACAACTTTCAGTTTGGGCGCTATTATTGCTAAACGGTTGAGTCTGAACCGTACAAAGGGCCCCATCTTCGGTGGCATCTTTGCTTCGCGCCTTGCTGCACACTTTAATATACCTATTAGGCATTATGAGAAAGAAGAGAAGTTGCTGCCCCCTGTCTTTCTAGATTATAAGAGTATGGTAGCACATGATTTTATTGTCAAAAATAAGAAGAAACTGCTTAAGTATAATTTGATATTCGATAAAAAATATTGTGAGTTTATTACCTTGCCTGCGCCCTCTTTGTTTAACATATTTTCAGGTGCGTACCTCATTTTGCTGGAGGACATTCATGCATACTTGAGCGCGATACCTGTTCCAGAGGCTGAGCCGGAGCCACCACTTGACCCTTATCGGCAGTCTGTTTATCAGTGGGATCCGGAGGAGATCGCTAACTAGTGGCACCCCGAGGATCCTCCTCAGTACACTGGAGAGGACCACTTTGATCCATGGGCATAGACCAACTTAGGCCAAAAGCCTAAGCTTGTGGGAGCATGTATTTCTCACCGACATTACATTCATGTTCACACACTCATTCTAGTTGTCGGTGCTCATACTTTTTCATTGTACTATCCATGCTAGTTTATTTTATTTTTTTGCTTTCTTCTTGTGTGTTTGAAAAACCTTAAGAAAAACCAAAAAATTAGTTGTAGCTTTTAGCTACTCCCTCCGTCCCAAAATTCTTGTCTTGGATTTGTCTAGATACGGATGTATCTAACACTAAAACGTAACTAGATACATTCGTATTTAGAAATATCTAAGACAAGAATTTTGGGACGGAGGGAGTAGTTTACTTTCCATGCCTGTAGTAGTAGTAATTAAAAGAAAACCCAAAAAGATTTCTCATTCTTCTTTTGCTTGTTGGGAGCTTTCCCATGTAAATAGTTTTATTTCCTTTCTTTTCTTTTTGGGTCAAGAGGAGAAGACCATGGTGAAAATGTTGAAGTGGCTCTTATATGCATTATTGTTGATTTAACCAAGAGCCCATATTACCTTGTCTTCTCCCTTGAATTAAATGCTTGCAGATTCCAGCTTAGTCCAATGCACGTGCACTATTATTATTATCCACACCGTTCGGTCGTGCGAGTGAAAGGCAATAATGACGATATATGATGGACTGATTGAGATGAGAGAAGCTGGTATGAACTCGACCTCTCTTGTTTTTGTAAATATGATTAGTTCATCGTTCCTGATTCAGCCTATTATGAATGAAACATGTTTGCAATGACAATTAGAGATCATAACTGCTCATGCCATGCTTAATTAGCTAGGAGTTTATAATGGTTTACCTTGCGTGCCAACATGCTATTAAAATGATTGTGATGTGGTATGACAGAGTGGTATCCTTCTTTGAACGATTCGAGTGGCTTGACTTGGCACATGTTCACACATGTGGTTGAAACAAAATCAACATAGCCTCCACGATATTTATGTTCATGGTGAATTATATCCTACTCATGCTTGCACTCATTGTTGATTAATTTTAATGCATGTTCATGACTGTTGTCGCTCTCAAGTTGGTCGCTTCCCAGTCTTTTTCTAGCCCTCCACTTGTACTAAGCGGGAATACTGCTTGTGCATCCACTTCCATAAACCCCAAAGTCATTCAATATCAGTCCACCATACCTTCCTATATGCGGTATCTACCTGCCGTTCCAAGTAAATTTGTATGTGCCAAACTCTAAACCTTCAAAAATTCTGTTGTGTATGCTTCAATAGCTCATGTATCAACTAGGGCTGTCTGTATCTTCCATGTTAGGCGGGTTATTCTCAAGAGGAGTGGACTCCGCTCCTCACTCACGAGAAAATGGCTGGTCACGGGGATGCACAGTCCCGTGCTCAAACCAAATCAAAATAATGGCAAACAAAACTCCCCAGGATTGTTGCTAGTTGGAGGCACCCGTTGTTTCGGGCAAGCCATGGATTGATGCTTGTTGATGGAGGGGGAGTATAAACTTTACCATTCTGTTTGGGAACTGCCTATAATGTGTGTAGCATGGAAGATATCGAGATCTCTCGGTTGTTATGTTGACAATGAAAGTATGCCACTCAAAATATTATTTATCTCTATTTCAGAAGTCGAGATCTGGCACCTCTAGAAATCCCCGCTTCCCTCTGCGAAGGGCGTACCTATTTACTTTTATGTTGAGTCATCATCCTCTTATTAAAAAGCACCAGTTGGAGAGCACCACTGTCATTTGCATCCATTGCTATTAATTTACATTGAGTATGACTATGACTGGATCTCTTTTACCATGAATTACAATGTCTAATCAGTCCTTGATCTTCGGAGGTGCACTGCATTTATGTTTTGCGGTCTCAGAAAGGGCTAGCGAGATACCATCTTGTTATACCATATTATGATTGTTTTGAGAAAGTGTTGTCATCCGAGATTTATTATTATTGCTCGCTAGTTGATTATGCCATTGATATGAGTAAACATGAGACCTAAATGTTATTGTGAATATGGTTAGTTCATAATCTTTGCTGAAAACTTGAATGCTGGCTTTACATATTTACAACAACAACAGCAAACAGAGTTTGTAAAAGTTTTTCTTTATCACTTTCAGTTTGTCAACTGAATTGCTTGAGGACAAACAAAGGTTTAAGCTTGGGGGAGTGGATACGTCTCCATCGTATCTACTTTTCCAAACACTTTTGCCCTTGTTTTGGACTCTAACTTGCATGATTTGAATGGAACTAACCCGGACTGACGGTGTTTTCAGCAGAATTGCCATGGTGTTATTCTTGTGCAGAAATAAAAGTTCTCGGAATGACCTGAAACGTCACGGAGAATATTTTTGGAATTTATAAAAAATACTAGGGAAAGAATCAAGACCAGGGGGCCCACACCCTGTCCACGAGGGTGGGGGCGCGCCCCCTATCTCATGGGCCCCCTGAGGCTCCACCGACCTAAACTCCAACTCTATATATTCACGTTCGGGGAGAAAAAAATTAGAGAGAAGGATTCATCGCATTTTACGATACGGAGCCGCCGCCAAGCCCTAAACACTCTCAGGAGGGCTGATCTGGAGTCCGTTCGGGGCTCCAGAGAGGGGAATCTGTCGCCGTCGTCATCATCAACCATCCTCCATCACCAATTTCATGATGCTCACCGCCGTGCGTGAGTAATTCCATCGTAGGCTTGCTGGACGGTGATGGGTTGGATGAGATCTATCATGTAATCAAGTTAGTTTTGTTAGGGTTTGATCCCTAGTATCCATTATGTTCTGAGATTGATGTTGCTATGACTTTGCTATGCTTAATGCTTGTCACTAGGGCCCGAGTGCCATGAATATAGATCTGAACCTATTATGTTTTCATGAATATATGTGAGTTCTTGATCCTATCTTGCAAGTCATTAGTCACCTACTATCTGTTATGATCCGGTAACCCCAAAGTGACAATAATCGGGACGACTCCCGGTGATGACCGTAGTTTGAGGAGTTCATGTATTCACTAAGTGTTAATGCTTTGGTCCGGTACTCTATTAAAAGGAGGCCTTAATATCCCTTAGTTTCCAATAGGACCGCGCTGCCACGGGAGGGTAGGACAAAAGATGTCATGCAAGTTCTTTTCCATAAGCACGTATGACTATATTCGGAATACATGCCTATGTTACATTGATGAACTGGAGCTAGTTCTGTGTCACCCTATGTTATAACTGTTGCATGAGGAATCGTATCCGACATAATTATCCATCACTGATCCAATGCCTACGATATTTTCACATATTGATCTTTGCTTAGTTACTTTACCGTTGCCACTGTTACAATTACTACAAAGCTCCTACTGTTACTTTTGCCACCGTTACCGTTACTTCCATACTACTTTGCTACTAAATACTTTGCTGCAGATGTTAAGTTTTCCCGGTATGGTTGAATTGACAACTCAACTGCTAATACTTGAGAATATTCTTTGGCTCCCCTTGTGTCGAATCAATAAATTTGGGTTGAATACTCTACCCTCGAAAACTGTTGCGATCCCCTATACTTGTGGGTTATCACTTCACCACCGTCTTCACTGCGCCTTCTCTTCATTGCTCCTCCTCTCCATGCCATCCTGGCCGATGTAGTGGGGGAGGCTATGCATACCATCGCGGGTGGGGAAGATGCAGTCGAAGTTTGTGAAGATGTTGTGGGTTGTGAATGCGATGAATTCACATCCACACCAAAACACCTTGCCGAGGAGGGAGTGCGCATCAAATCTGTTGGTGAAGGTGACGGTGAACCCTATCGGTGGAGTCCTGGAGTTTGGACGCACTTTCTCCAGTCGGAACATCACCGGCGAGCCCGCCGGGAGGTGGGCGAAGCCCGCATGGAGGAACCACTCGGCAAACCCCCCTTGCACCCCTCCAGCGTGAGATCGCCCACACGCGGAGCGTCCTCTCCACAATGACGCTGGCCGGATACCGTCTCTCTGGCACGGTCGGTGGGAGCTCGAAAGTGGGGCCGGTGTACTGCATCCTCCCCTCGCTTTGAGAGTGCTCTGGGTTTGGGTGAAGAAGAGAAGGGGGCGGCGCAAATGGATGTGTGGAGAATAGGTGGAGGGGTGGTGGTTTAAATCAGGAAAGGGGAAGGGAAGGGGAGTGGCACCGGCCGCGCTTTGGATTTTCTACGTTCAAACGAGCCGCGTCGATCGATATGCCACTTTAATTGCCAACAGGTTATAATTGCCACGTTGAATAGATGCGAGTGGATCGAAAAGTGTGAAACAATGCTCTACATCGAGGAGACACGCGTGGGAGATGATACGAACCGGCGGCAGCAACCGTCCCTGCGTCCGTGGCGGCTCGCATGAAAATGAGGCCGGTCAGCGTCCGTGGCGGCTCGCGTGAAAAAGAGGCCGGTCGGTGCATTGTGGCGGCGGGCGGCGGCGCATGCAGGTAGGCTAGCTACATGCATGCATGCAGGCTAGCTGGACATGTCGTGCATGCATAACAGGCTTCTGTCATTCCGGCGCGCGCACGGCCCAACTCTAACCACGGCCCAACAGGCTAATGGCGGCACCGTCCGCTGCGACCCCACTCATCAGGTCCAACGGGCGACACAGTCAGCGTGGCCCCACTCGTCAGAGTTAACGGTCAAAGCACTGACCCGACGGCATCCACCGTTTGTGACCAGTTTTGAGGGTTTCGGGCAAGGGAGTGGGGAAAAGTGAGCAAAAGTTAAGAGCGTGGGGATGAATGAGTATGGCTAAGGAACCAGGGGCACAGATCTAAAAATCCCCTTATATTATGGGACGCAGGAAGTACATACGAAGCAAATTGAGTCAATTTACACTCTAAAATGCGTCTATATACATCCGTATTAGTCCCTATTGAAATCTCTAAAAGGTCTTACATTTAGAAATCGAGGGAGTACATTATATGAGATATAATTGTACGAAAAATTATAGACACTCACAATACCATTTGAATCATCACTCAAAATATTTTCATACCATATATATTTGTTATTGTGAAAGTATAGATTGTTTTAAATAAATTTGGTCAAAGCTAATATGCAGAGTAAATAAAACTGAAGGGAGTACAATACGTACCCCACGGTGTCTTAGGTAGGGACACCGCACTAACACATGCATACAACAAAATTGGCAAAAAGATTTGCGCATACCATGTAAGCATGGCAAGAGTAAGATTTTCATAATTCTTAAAACTGAATAATTATATACTCAATTGATGATCCCTTTCATCTAACTTTTTCAGGATGAGATCATCGAAACAAGATTTCCAAGGAATATGTCTTAATAACTTTTTCATCTGCAATTACAAGATTGATTTTCTTACTTGTCACATCATAGTCACCTAGTTATCAAATTATGAAAACTTAGTTGCCGGGTTACTGAATATAATTTTTCATTTATGTAAGACTTTATTAAATTATCTTTATAAGATGACATCATCTTATACTTATTGGTAACTTAAAAAAACTCACTTTTTAACTCTATATAACATTGGCATGCCGACAAAAAATATGTAAACTATTGCATGATACCATACACTATCATTGTGGAAATTGCTTGATGTCAAAACATGTAAACATGATATCTTGTTTTGAAGCCGTTGTTGACATGAACTTGCTGGTGAATATGGATCGCTAATCACATTAGCGATTCGTGTGATAAACCATTTAAAAAAATCAATGTAGTGATGTCAGCATGAGATGACAGATTCCTCATCCTTGCATGTCCTCTCTCCCTTATAGGGCTTTCTCATTTAGAACGAATTCCCCACAAGATTATCCCATGGTCTATCCATAGGCTTAGGGAGAACCATCATACATGATGCCCCATGCCTTTCCTAGGTGCAACACGACCGCTCTCCAATATCAACATGCCTCGCTTTTTTTCCTCAAAAGACATCCAAAAGGATCTTTAATCATTGTTTCATCCTTGAACTAGTGGGGATGTCGTGTTGTCTGGCATATCTCTCGTTGACTTGTGTTATGCCGGTGCAAGGTGGAGATGCCAGCTATGCCCCCCCCCCTTGTCCTCTAGATCATGCCTGAATCATAGATTTTACATACTCTTGATGAACTGAGGTGAATTCCTTGGTATAGTTTGAGTTGACTATTAATGTTTTCTTAGGTTTAATTGTAGGTGTTGCTCTAATATCATTGGAAGGCTGGTTTATTCTGCTCGTAGAGAGTTGGATAGTCTTGAAGGCCAATATAGAAATAGTCCATTGTGTATGTAGTGTACTTCTCTAAGGTATTCAAGAAGGTTAGGTTTAGTTTCTTGATCTTAGATGTCAGTAAATTGGTCACAGCTTGCTGAATGTAATGTTAGAAGAATGAATTTAGGACATGTTTTGAATACTCATTCTGTTTTACAATATAAGATGCATTAATTTTTTAGAAGTCAACCATTTATAAGTTTGACCAGGTTTACAAAAATTTAACATTTACAAAATCAAATGAATGAAATGTGAAGAAAGCATCAATATTTATAATATCAAATGAATAAACTATAAAAAATAAAATATCAAAGGAAAGCAAAATAAAATTTGAATCAACATTTACAAGGTCTAATGACCGTAATGTATTATTGTAGATGTTGATGTATTTTCAATAGACCTGGTCAAACATTGAATTTTTTGAATTTTTTAACTTTATAATACACCTTATAATATGGAACATAGGGAGTCAAGTTTACCCAAAGTCTCTGGTTGTTTTCCAGAATTCACCAGCAATTTGTTTTCCAAAATTGTTCCACTCAGTTATTGTTTAAACTAGAGCATACACCACACGTTGCTGCTGGAAATGGTTGATCAAAGTTTGGGTTGATAACATGAGAACCAAAATTAAAATACATATGACTTATCATATTTAATTATGCATAGCTGTAAAGTATTGAATATAAGTATAATAATTGAATGGAAAATATTTTCCCATGCATTATTGAATGTTGTGGTGGTTTTTTCCATGCATGATTGCATGTTGAGATTGGCCTTATTACATTCATAATTGTATGGTTAGTTGACATGCTTGCGTAAGTTAGTGGGGATGACTCTCTTAGATTTATAGGATAACTGGCCATGCAGTCCCATGGGTTGGTGAATTGTTTTACCTAATAGTATAAAGGTAAGATTTTCTTTCGTACACCAAAAAATAATTAGGGTAACTAGAAGTATGTATTGTTCAAGGGGTAAAGTCATAAATGTGAGACGTGATGGACAATCAGAATTCAATTTTCTTGCCGTTATCAATCTTTGAGTGTTAATAATCAATGACCTTTGCAAAGAGAGCCTTGGCTCAGTGGTTGGGCATGCGGTTGTGCAGCCTAACGACCCGAGTTCAATTCCTAGAATTGACAGGTGATGCACAGGGGTTTTTCCCCATTTATTGAGGATCAAGTTTGGTGTGTGGTGGAACCACTCATCAAAAAATATCTTGATACTCATTTAAAAAATTCTGAGGACCATGTTTATCTTGGTACTCATACTAAAATGGCTGTATGCATCCTTAGTTGGTGCAGAGGCCGGGGAAGTGAAATTCTCCCTCATTTTTAAGACCAGAGAGAGAGAGCGAGATCTACAAGGGGATGGCGACCGAGCGGGCGACCGGGCGGGCGTCTGTGCGCACGACCGCGGCGGCGCCGTCCATAGCCTCCGGTGATCGCCGGCGCGTCGGAGGCCGGTTTTAGGCCCTTGCCGAATCCGACGAGGACAATGCGGACGGCGATGGGGATGAGATCCCGGCGGCTTCTCCACCGTCATTGACGCCGTCAGATCTCATTTGTGAGTTTTTTAATTCAGGTTACAACGAAGATGAAGTGGCAACGACCATCGATTGTGTTTTGCCATCGGACGATCCGGCACGAATTGGACTTCACGCGGGAGAAAAGAAAGAGATGATCCGACGCGTAGTTCATCGGAGAACGGTGGCGACGACGATCAGACCATGGAAGGGTCCCCTCCCTATGGTGAGTCTTCCAAATCTTACGCTTTTCGACATGATTAGGCCGGATTCTTGGATCACTGTTAAGAAAAGAAAGAATGCGAAACGGATAGGCGTTCGTCCGGCGCCGGCGGCGGCCGTGACGTCCGTGCCGACGATCGGGATCTCAGAGATGTGAGCACATCGTTTGAATCTCTTGTTGGGCTGTGCTGGGCCGGCTCGGTGGGAGTCGGGGCCGCGAGTGGATAGGCCAGGGTCAGCTGGGTATGTGGCCCAGGCTGAACCGGACCCTATCCCTCCTCGTAGCGAAACCCCATGCACGTCAATGATCGTTCTTTCCCCTGCTCGTGCGCCGTCACCTGCTCCTAGGGTTCCTAGGCGCGGGACACCAGGCTTCCCGGCGTGCGGTTCTGGACGGGCGAGGCGAATCCAACCTCTCGGGGCCATGGCTGGCCGCGGGGCTGCGCCGCCTCCACCGAAGAGGATCGCCTCGGCCGCTCCAGCCGGGCGGGGCGGGGAGGAGCCGCCGGCTGGGCGTGGAGCACTCGGGCCAACTGGCCAGAGGCAGCCGGCGGGCGGTGGGGTTCCACCGGGACCGGGCCGCGGTAACGCGCCTTTGGGCGGGAGGCCGCCGGCGCCCGTTGCTCAGCCGGTGGCAGGCCGCGGTGGGATTAGACCTCCAACGCCGGTGGCGTCCCTGCAACCGGCGGCAGGAAAGGGAGGGCTCAGGCCTCCGGCGCCCGTCGCTCTGCAGCCAGCGGGTAGAGGCGGGCCTAGGCCTCCAACGATGGGCGTGGCTGGTGCAACCGGTACTGGCAGAGGTCAGTCTCTAGGCGCGCCTCCGCCTAACTTCGTTGTGCGGCCGGCCCAAAACCGGTCGGGACCATCTCAGACGAGGCAGATTTCTAGTTCTAAAGACTCCCGTGCTCCGCCCCGAGGCCAATGGGGGGACGATGGGTTAGATGTGTATGGCAATGGACAGCACCGGGGTTCCTCCTCCACAGGAGGGGGCGTGGTTATGCCTGGCAGAGTGACGGGTCTGCTGAGAGACCGTTTCTCGGGCCTCCAGGAGGTTTTGTTGAGGGTGCTTCCGGTCCGGATCACCGCGAGAGAGGGGGTCATCGTGGACATCGCGGTGGTCGGGGCGGTGGCCGCGGGAGGTATCATCGCAGACCGCCTCCGCCTCCGGCAGTTGTTGACCAAGCGGAGTCAGTACTGGAGACCGATTGCGCTTCCACGGAGCTCCCTCCCCAGGCAATGGAGGTGGTAGCGGCTTTAGCCACTGTTGAGGTTCCGACGACTGGGAGTGTGACTGAGGTTACCGACATGTCTGATGCTCAGAGGGCGTCCAAGTGGGTGCGTAAGAAGGAAAGGATGCTTTGCTACCGTTGTGGTGAGAAGGGCCACTTCATCGCTGAATGCGTGGCAGAGCTGTGTGAGTCCTGTGGTAAGCCGGCACATGCCTCGGGGGATTGCCCGTTGTTGCGTGACCAGGCTCCGTCTTTGACTATGTATGGAGTTTATTGTGCTGAGCTAATGTTCTTTGAGTCCCCGGCAACGAGAGAGACACCGGAGGAGACTTTGAGCTTGACCACCGGGGTTGTCAAAGCTACTCAGGGTGAGGTTTCGGAGGATCAGATAGTGCAGAGGCTTCAGGAACTGGCACCGGGAGACTTCCATTGGGAGCTCGTTCCTCTTGAGGCCAAGGTTTTTAAGGTGGAGTTTCCTTCAGTGGACGATCTGCAGCGACTGTTGAGTTTTGGTTTATGCAGAGTTCCTGGCACTAGGTGCATTCTGGAGTTCCATGAGTGGCAGCAGGTGGAACCTAAAGGAAAGCCGCTTACGCAGGTCTGGTTGCGGTTTTCGGGGGCTCCATCTAAGCCTTTGCAGGATGTTCGAGTCGTGGCCAGTATGGGCATTATGGTTGGCAAGATGGAGAAAGTGGATATGGCCTTTACTTGTGCACATGGAGTGGCCCGCATCTTAGTGAGTGTTTTGGATATTGAGTTCGTGCCTGACGTGGTTAACTGGACTTACAGAGGAGAGGTGTTTCCTCTTGAGATCGAGTTTGAGGACGCTGCCCTGTTTGCTAAGGCAATGATTGGGAATGATGTTGACATGCACGAGGGGGACGACAGTACGGGAGCTGAGGAGGCACCGACTGACGAGTCGACTCGTGAGTGGACTAACGGCTCTCGTCCTGTAGCTCAGACCGGGGATGGAACCGGGGTTGAGCCGGCACCTTCTCCATCGGTGCCTATGACTTCGTTGCGGTTCGGGTCCTTTGAGCCAGCCTCTGCCCCTCCCAGACTTTGGAGTGACCGGGTAGATTCTGATGATGAGTTTGAGCAGTCACTACCTTTGTTGGCGTTCGAGGATGCTGGTGGGGCACCGGCTGGATGCTTGCTGCGGACATCGTCGGTGAGGACTTTGGTTGGTTCCGGGGACGGGGAGTCGGTGGTTGCTCCACCGGAGGTCGACGTTTCGGCCCGAACGGCTGCGGCTGTGGTGGGGCGTGGGGGTGGGGGGTCGGGGCAGGTGGCTCCCACTTCCCCCTTCACTATACCGACATCGGCATCGCTGGTCATGACGGGACCGGCAGGTGATGGGAGAGGAAGCCCGAGGCAGGCGGCCGCGGCTCTCTCTCCTTCGGGCGTGGCGGCGGCGGCTGCGCCTTCTGTGGCGTTGGGGGAGGGGGGTTTGGGGCAGGCGGCCCTGACTCCTCCTTCCTCGCCGGCGGTCAGGAGGACCGCATCTCCCTCGGTTGTGGAGGCGCCCGCGCCTTCTGTGGCGTTGGGGGAGGGGTGTTTGGGGCAGGCGGCCCTGACTCCTCCTTCCTTGCCGGCGGTCAGGTGGACCGCTTCTCCTTCGGCTGTGGCGGCGCCCGCGCCTTTTGTGGCGTTGGGGGAGGGGGGTTTGGGGCAGGCGGCCCTGACTCCTCCTTCCTCGTCGGCGGTCAGGAGATCCGAGCCTCCTCCCAGTGTACCTGTTGCTATGGGTCTTGGATTGGGCACTTGTCCGAGGGGTCTGGGAGCCCGCAGCCGCCTCCTCCGGTACCCTTGGTTGACCCTTCGCGGGTTTCAGCGCGAGGAGTTACTAGGGAGGAGGTCTTTGCTTTTGGCGGGATCCCGGACCCGGCCTCGACGGGGAGGCGGATGAGTGCTCGCATTCAGGAGCTTCCAGAGGTTGATGACATGCAGCAGAGGTGCGCTATGAGGGCGGCCAAGCTTCATGATGCTGCGATCTCTACTGGTATGTCCGTCAACATATCTAATTCTTTATTGCATTTTTCTAATGAGGAAATTATAAATAATGCAAACCAATTAGGAGTTTCACTCGGGGCTACAGATAGTGAGATTTCCAATTCGGTGAATGATTTGTTAGATTTGGAGGCGGAGTGCCTTAGAAACTATTCGTAATCTTGCAGCGGTTAAACCCATGAATGATAATGAGATTGATGCATTAGGGGTTAGAGTGCTCGATAATATGTGTGTGGATCTAGCACCATCCAATCATGAGTCTGAGGACGATGATATGCCCATAGATAATGCAGTTGTTTCTTCCGCTGAGCCCGGTTATGAGGATCGGGAGTCAGGACCTAGTAAACCCAAGCGTAAGTGGAAACGGAAAATTTACCCCGATTCTGCAGTTCGTAGGAGTGCTAGGATTCGGACTACTAAAAAATTTCATGATGAGTGATGAAAGGAATCTTTTGGAATAGCAGAGGTCTGAAAGACTTGGCTAAACGAAGGTTTCTTGCTGAGGCTTCTCTGGAGCATCATTTAGATTTTATTGCTCTATCGGAGACTGGTAGAGACAACTTTGCGCCCCAGTTCCTTTCCTCTCTTGCGGGTGGTGTTGATTTTGATTGGCATTGCCTCCCTCCGCGAGGAAGATCGGGTGGTATCTTGCTGGGTGTGAGATGCGATTCGCTTGAAGTCCGTAGTGTAGTGATGGGCGACTTCGCGGTTAAGTTTCGAGTGAGGTCTAAGGTTGATGGTTTCAACTGGGCGTTGGTGGCAGTGTATGGTGCCGCACAGCCCGAGCTTAAACCGGAATTTTTGGCGGATCTTGTTCGGATTTGTGGGTCCGAGCAGCTTCCCATCTTAGTTGGGGGTGATTTCAACATCATTAGGAGGAGAGAGGAGAAGAATAATGATAACTTTGACGGCAGGTGGTCGTTCATGTTCAATACTATTATTGAAAGCTTGGATCTGAGGGAGATAGAGCTTTCTGGTAGAAAGTTTACCTGGGCTAACTCTTTGCCCAACCCAACTTACGAAAAGCTTGATCGCGTTCTTGCGAGTGTGGAGTGGGAACAGAAGTTCCCGCTTGTGACGATTCAAGCTCTTTCACGGGGTTTTCCGATCACACACCCCTGTTCGTTGACTCAGGGGAGCCGAACCACGTGGGAAACAAAAACACCTTTTCTTTTGAGATGGCCTGGTTCGAACGCGAAGGGTTCCTAGACCTGATCGCTAGGGAATGGGCGAAGGGTGTTGGAGGTAGGACCGCGGTTGAGCGTTGGCAAAATAAGATTAGGAGTTTGAGAAGCTTCTTACGGGGTTGGGCTAAGCACCTTAGTGGGGTGTATAAGCTTGAGAAGGACAGGCTCCTCTCTCTTATACAGAATCTGGACGTTAAGGCAGAATCCACGATTTTGATGCCTGCTGAGCTCCAGGTTAAAACTGAAGCAGAGAAGAGGTTGAAAGAACTTCTCCGCGAAGAAGAATTGAAGTGGGCTTTGCGGGCTAAGGTTCGCAAAGTGGTCCAAGGGGACGCGAATACTCAATTCTTTCATCTGATTGCTAATGGTAAGCACAGAAAGAAGAGAATATTCCAACTTGAACAAGATGAGGGCACTATTTTAGGACAGGATAACCTAAAAACATATATAACCGAGTATTATAGGCAGTTATTTGGACCTCCGGAGGATAATTGTGTATCTCTCGATGAGTCCAGAACTGAGGATGTGCCTCAACTTTCGGCTGCTGAAAATGATATTCTGGTTGCCCCGTTTTCGGAGAAGGAGGTGTTTGATGCTATAGCACAGTTGAAAAATAATAAGGCTCCCGGACCGGATGGATTTCCGGTGGAGTTCTACAAGAAGTGCTGGCATATTATTAAGGGGGATTTGCTACCTATGTTTCATGATCTGTTCTCTGGACAGCTTCAATTATTTCACTTGAATTTTGGAACTATCACACTGCTTCCTAAGAAGACGGATGCTGTGAGAATTGAGCAGTTCAGGCCGATCTGCCTTCTCAATGTTAGTTTTAAAATATTCACCAAGGTCGGGACTAATAGGCTCACACAGATTGCGCATTCTGTGGTGCAGCACTCCCAAACTGCTTTCATGCCGGACAGAAACATCCTTGAAGGGGTGGTCGTCCTTCATGAAACGCTCCATGAAATCCATTCCAAGAAGTTAGATGGTGTCATTTTTAAGGTGGATTTCGAGAAAGCGTACGATAAGGTCAAATGGCCATTTCTCCAACAGGCATTGCGTATGAAAGGTTTTGATGAAGCCTGGCGACGCCAGGTCGAATCATTTACGCAAAAAGGGAGTGTGGGAATTAAAGTGAATGACGATATTGGTCATTACTTCCAGACACATAAAGGCCTAAGACAAGGAGATCCGATGTCCCCTATCCTGTTTAACATTGTGGTTGATATGTTAGCCATCTTGATAGGAAGGGCTAAGGAGAATGGTCAAGTGGGTGGCTTGGTACCTCATCTGGTTGATGGAGGTGTATCCATCCTTCAGTACGCTGATGATACAATCATCTTTATGGAGCATGACCTGGCCAAGGCGAGAAATATGAAGCTGGTGTTATGCCTTTTCGAACAATTGACCGGGTTAAAGATTAACTTTCATAAGAGCGAGCTGTTCTGCTTTGGTAGAGCCAAAGACGAACAGGAGGCTTATAGGCAATTGTTTGGGTGCGACTTGGGGGATTTACCTTTCTCTTACCTAGGTATTCCAATCCACCATCGAAAGCTGACCAATAGAGAATGGAAGTGCATCGAAGACCGGTTTGAGAAGAAACTGAGTTGCTGGAAGGGCAAGCTCATGTCATATGGAGGCCGATTAATTCTGATTAATTCGGTGCTCACGAGTATGCCTATGTTTCTCTTATCGTTCTTTCAAGTCCCAGTTGGTGTTAGGAAAAGACTGGACTTTTATCGATCGCGTTTCTTTTGGCAGGGTGATGATCTAAAAAGAAAATACAGACTTGCAAAATGGGATATCATCTGTAGACCGAAAGATCAAGGGGGTCTTGGTATTGAGAATCTTGAAGTTAAGAACAGATGCCTTCTTAGCAAGTGGCTGTGGAAGCTTTCTTTTGAGACTGATGCCATGTGGGCCCAAATCCTTCGCAGCAAGTACCTACAGACAAAATCCTTGTCCCAGGTCACAGTAAGGCCAACTGACTCGCCTTTCTGGAAAGGCCTGATGAAAGTCAAACAATCTATGTTTAATAGGACAAAGGTTGTTATTGGCAACGGCGCTAGTACACGCTTCTGGGAGGATACTTGGCTCGGCGAGACACCCTTGGCCATTCAATATCCGTCTTTATATCGCATTGTTCAACGACGTGAGGTGTTCGTTGCTACGGTGTTTCAATCCATCCCCCTTAATATTCAGTTCAGACGGTCGTTAGTGGGCAATCGTTGGGAAGATTGGCTCCGTCTAGTTCGGAGACTAATGGATGTCCATCTTTCTCAACAACCCGATGAATTACGCTGGAAACTGACTAGGTCTGGAGTATTCACGGTTAAATCAATGTATATTGATGTAATTAATTCGAGCTCCATTCCTACCTCCAAGCATGTTTGGGCTGTCAAAGTTCCTTTGAAAATAAAAGTGTTTATGTGGTTTGTCCATAAACAGGTTATTTTAACCAAGGATAACTTGATTAAGCGTAATTGGACAGGACCTACGAGGTGTAGCTTCTGTGATCGGGACGAGACGATCAAACATCTCTTTTTTGATTGCCCGTTTGCCAGAGTACTTTGGCGGACGGTTCACATTGCTTTTAATATTACTCCACCGAATTCTGTCACTACGTTATTTGGGACATGGCTCACTGGGATTGAGCCTGAATTAGCGAGACATATTCGTGTTGGAGTTTGCGCTTTGTTGTGGACTATCTGGACTTGCAGAAATGATTTGGTTTTTAACAGAACATCACGTATTCACTTTTTGCAGGTTATTTTCCGAGCCACGGCCGTGATCCGTTCATGGTCGCTACTCACTCCGATGGAGGCCAGGGAGCATTTGGTTACTGGATCTATCCGCTGGGAGATGGTAGCTCGGGATATCTTCAACCGGTTTAGATGGCGGTCATCTAATAGGATAGGCAATTAGTTTACCTATCTATCTTTAGCCAGCCGGTTGTGGCGTCTTATCTTGGCTAGTCTGTGTGCTCAGCCTCTTTAGCTCTGTGTGAGCTGTCTTTTTATTTCTTTTCAGTCGGAGACTTTGGAACCTTGTTGGAACCTTTTATTTCGTTAATAAGATGGCCGTATGCATCATTCTGATGCAGAGGCCGGGGAGATCCCCTTTTCGAAAAAAAAAATGTAGATGTCATCCGCAGTTTGGCAGGAGATCATACGACAGGTACCAACATCAATCGAGCAGTGACTCTTGGGCCAAAGAAATCAACCAAGGGGAACTAACATTCCAGAAGATAAACAGCAGTGTCGACATAAACATTAACTTGAAATTTTCAAACTGAAGATAAAAAAAATTATAAATACTTTAGCACGGACGATTTCTGTTTTTGGTATTCCGAAAGATCTATTATGGAGACATCAAGGTGTATAAATCAAAGTGATCAAACGGTCGAATGAACTAGTGCATCAATGATCTTGAAACATGCCTTTGTCTCGCTTTATGTATGAAACGAACCACCACGTCCAAATATCAAGTCTAAGTGCCGGAAAGAAAGCACTGTGCATATATGGCACCAGACTAAAAGAGTCCACATCAAAGTTTTAATTATATCCATCAAATCCGATATGTTATATCCTGCCCTGGCACATAGACAGAGATACGTAGTGAACGGATAAGCGTTGAAGCGAAACGCACACTCATGACGAACGTGTTGTCAGTTTTTTCAGTAAACAACACAGGCCCGATACTCATGCATCGGGAAACAAGTCGGGAGACTCAGTTTACAATGCGAATGTATAAGCTGTGACGGTGCAGGCGATGCCCCTTGTACTTAGTTACTTCCACAAAAGAATAACGTATGTACACCTACGCACGTGTATATATACGTACACTAGGTACCTGTCTGCACCATAACCACAAAGCGTCGTCGACCAATAGATCACTCTCTACCTTTCTTCTTCTCATTCGCTGGTACGAGCCGTGCCCGTACTATTTTCCGCGGCCGTATCCCTCTCGTTTAAAAATGTACATATGATCCGCTGTTAATTAAACGTGCGTGCATATACTTGTTTGTTGGTATTTTGCAGCTAGTGCGCGTACGATCGATGGGGAGAGCCATGGCCGTCGACGCTGCTGCTGCCGTTGACGACGGGAAGTCGTCGTGGCCGGAGGTTGTGGGCTGGGACGGCTTTACGGCGATGATCAAGATCAAGGCTGACAGGCAGGACGTCACCATAGAGTTCCACGCCGTCGGCGACAACGTGGCGCCGGACGAGGACGACCACCGCGTCCGCATCTTCCTTGAGCACCACGTAGTCGCCCAGACTCCGGTCGTTGGCTAGCCGGCCTGTCCTGCTTCCGTTTGTGCTTGTGAGCGTTGTGACTTGTGTGGGGTGTACGTAGCTACCAGCTACGCCCTTGCGCGTGTTATGTGTGCTTGTGTGTGGTGTGTGCGTAGCTACCAGCTACGCCATATAGAAACGCTACTTGCACTCTACATAATCCACATATATAGTGTTTATGTGAAATAAGAGCTGCTAGCTTTTATGGTACCCATAAATTAATCAGATTTGCTAATTCTGTCAACTGAGATGTTAAACCACAGTCGACTCTGTAGCCAAGCGATCTTGACGCCGTGATTCGTTATGTCTACACACGTAAGCAGACACGTTAAGTATATTCTTTGTTATATTTTAAAAATAACTAAATAAAATATTCCATACATTACTTCACTTAAATCTCTGAAATATTCACGGTGCAAAAAAAAGTTCATGGAATGTAAAATTTTGTTCGCATAATTTGTTAAGAACTGCTCATATTACTAAGAAATTATTCATCACAGTTGTCAAATTGTTCATGCCTTTAAAGTTATATGACACTGTAAAAGGAGGCCAAACAATGTAAAAAATGCACACAATTCTTTCAAATATTTTATACTAATCTTCCTGAAATTTAAAAAATGTTCACTCATTTCTAAATTTGGCCGTGACATTTTCTAAAAGTGTTCATGAAAATATAAAGATTTTTTGCTTAATTATTAGAAAATGTTCATACCATTCAAAATTTCAAGATAGTTTTACAAATTACAAACATTTAAAAATATGTTTTACGACATTGAAACAATGTTCATGGAATCTAATAATTTTTTCATTCTATTTTAGAAAATGTTCAACGTTTTACTAGAAATATTCAGAGTTTATTCAAAAGGTATTCAATATGAAATTTGCAATTGTTCAACATCTATTCGGTTAAAAATGTTCAACGTGCATCTTCAAAATGTTCAACCTGTATGTGAAAATGCACAACGAGTATAAAATAAATCAACATCTATTTTAATAATGAAAGAAAAAGGGGGAAAAATAAAAATGAAAGGGAAACCATTGAAAATCAATTAATAAAAACATAAATAAAAAGGGAAAATGCGTGGAATCCCAAAAACCTGTCAAAATTGCTGGAAGGTTCTATCTCAGATGACTCGGTAGTGAGGCAATCACGGCATTGAGATTTATGTTTGATTGTCCTATTTTTGTGTCATCTGGGCATTGGTGCATACAAAGATGGGAGCGTCCAGGTCACGCTTATTGCGAGCCTGAAGGGTGAATGCTATTCATCGCCCTTAGCGACCGCTACAGGCGAATTGCCCAGAAGGGGCAGAAAGTGGGTCGGCCTACTACTGCTAGCCATCGGGCCTTTTGTTGGTTTTCTTCAGTCAGGTTCACAGTGTTTTTTTATTTTTATTTTGGCATGCCGGTTTTCATGGTTTTTTTATGTCCTTTCCTTTTTGTTTTTTAGTTTGTTTGCTATTGTTTCGCCCCCTTTTCCATAGAATTTTCCTTTACCTCTTTAAAATTTGAATTTTTTATCTTCAATTTTATTTTCCCTGAAGTTTTTAAACTTTGTGAATTTTTTGGGGGAATTCAATTATACTTTTAAATTCGTGAACATTAATTTAGTTAATGATTTATTTGCAGATTCCTGTATTGTTTTTTAATTCCCAAGAACATTTTCTATAGATGCACGTTTTTAGTTTGCATTTTTTTAAAATTTTGCGTTCAATTTTTAAGTTTCACAAGAAATTGAACATCTAAACTTTTTTTAATTCATGAAATTTTTTAACTCGTTAACTTCCTTTCAAATCATGAACCTTTTTTGAATTAGCCAACTTTTTTAAATACATGAACATTTTTCTAATGTGGGAACATTTTTTAACTTGCGAAGTATTTTTTAAATTCATAAACAATATTTTTATTTTGATAAGAATTATTATTGCGTGTATTTTTTTATTTGTGAACTCTTTTCAAATTAGTGAACTTTTTTCTAGTTTTACGAACATTTTTCTGAATTTGTGATCTTTTTTGTAATTTGTTATCTTTTTTTGAATTCACAAACATCTTTGTGAATTCGTGAACATTATTTTTCAGTTTTTTGAAAAATAATAATGAATATATCTTCCATAATCATTAATATTAGTTAGATTTGTGAAATTTTTAAAACGGAAAAACCAAAAAATGCATTGGAAACCAGACACACTTTTATACTAATTAAGTGAGCCAATTATTTAATCTCCTACCTACTATCTACCACCTACTACCAATATAAAAGACCCAAAGGGGCAAATACACTAATCTCGACCACTAAAACATGTCAATTCAATGACCCATATACTAATCCAATGATGAGTGCTTAACATGTTGACCGTGTAATTAATACTATACTCCCTCCGTTTCTAAATATAGTCTTTCTAGAGATTTTCAATATAAACTACATACAGATGTTTATAGACGTAGTTTAGAGTATAAATGCACTTATTTTGCTCCGTATGTAGTCCATATTGCAATCTCTAAAAAGACTTATATTTAGGACTGGAGGGAGTATCAAATTTTAATTTTAGTGTCAATCATGTAATTAAAATGCAAATATCCTACCTAATATCTATGTGCATTTAATATATTGTCTAATATCAACCATCATGCATAATATCTATGTGCAATTAATATATTGCCTAACATCAACGTGCATTGCATGTACACATTTACTAGTGTAAAATGGGTCACATTATATTTTCATGCTGAAGCGCGCATTACTCACAATTATTACTAATAAAAAACTAATAACGTTTTTTCGAGTAAATAAAAAACTAACTAACTACTGTATGCTCGCTAGTGGCTGTTGTTGCGCGATGGGCAAGTGCAGCGCCCATGGGCCAGGCCCAGCGGGACCTGCATCTGCCACACACCACTATGTGTACGCACGTACGGCGGGTATTCTCTGTTCATATTTAAGAAATGTATACATGTTTTAAACATTAATTGACTTCAAATTTTAAATATTTTACCGGGCATTAGATATGTCATGTAATGTAAAATGTTGTTCGTGTAATTTGTTAAAAATGCTCATATCATTTCAAAAATTGTTCATAGCATTTATTAAATTGTTCATGCATTTTAAAATATGCTAATTATATTCTAGAAGAATGTTCTTACAATATGGAAAACCATGCAATTCTTTCAATATGGAAAACCATGCAATAGAAGAATGTTCATGTAATTACCGGGAATTAAATATTTTTTAGTGGTAGCTTGGAGCCTCTAGAAAGAACGAAACAACAACTATTTCGGAATGTGCAGCCCTCCATCATCTCTTGGATATATTGTTTCGAGGAAGATTTTCCCCTCCTGATTCATAGAGCCAAGGAATCTAAAAAGTCCTTTATTTCATCTTTCCTGGTCTCTATAGCTTAACATCTTTTTCTCACAGAACTCTACTCTTCCTTGATTTCTCCCTCTCCCCAAAGGGGTAGGGCCATGTAAATATGTAAATACAATTTAATTTAACCATAGTAGGAGCCTATCCCACTGTTCCAGGTACAAAAAATGTTTATAAAAATTACCATTCAAAAAATTCTTGGGATATTTAATTTATTTTGAAAATATATCTTTTTGCTCCATGTTTAATGAATCTTCAATGTGTGTTTAATATTTTTTATTGTGTATTGAAGAAAATACGCAATGCGCATTGTTCAAAGATTCAATATGTATTCAGATTCAAATGTTTAACATGTATTTTAAAAAATGTTCAACATGCATCTTTATAAAGTATACAGAAAAAGTAACTGGTGTATAAAAAACATGACAAGTATTTTAAAAACAAAAAAAATGGAAAAAGGAAAAGAAAAAATGGAAGAAAACAGATGAAAACCAATAAAGAAAAACACATCTGTCTATTATATACATAACACAGAAGTCAAACAAGCCATCATGTTCGTCCACATATGTTAATATTATTTGCACCGTTCGATCAAAATCATAATGGCTGAGATTTAAAAGTTTTTACGTAACATATTAATGTCGACGTACCAACGTATCGGACTATCACATTGTCATGTATACGTGCATATGCGGACATCTGATGTAATAAGAATAAGCAAGTTAACAAAACAAAATATTATTTCTAAGATTTTTGAGTGCCATGAAAAGTGAATTGTTACACGGAAAAATCATAAAATGAACCAATCCTCCAAAATGTTACGAAAAGTATCCTACAAATCGAGGATTATCTACAAAAGATCAGCATATTACCTGCGCCATGCAATTAAACCTACAAAGGAAAAAAACAGAAAAGGAAAGCCCATGCCGTACAAGCAAACCCAAAGACAGTAGTTAGGTCAAACAAAGACAAACTTCTATACAGAGAATACATTTCTATGCATAAACTTCTCATCATGATCGGTCATATGCACATGAATTAATTTTTTTACGTGCACGTGAATTACTTTTAAAAGAAAATAAATAATGAGCTGAATATATCTGTGCAAATTTTGTGGCTATTTGAGCTACAAGGTATAGACAATCATTTGATTAAGTAATATAATGATGTAGGCTGACTAAATCTATAAGACTACAGCACCAAAATGCAACTCTTTCTACCACGTAAGGAAAAATGTAAATTTTCTCAACAACGTGATAGCTAAAGTATTCTAGAAGTGCCACTGAGAAAAGAAAACCAAAGTTTTTGTACTGAGAACATACAATACCCCATCATATGCACCAGAATATTTTTGAAGGCCATATGAATCGTAACCGAATATTGCAATGTTCAATACTATGGGTATTTCATCTATAAGTTCCAGATACTTTTTTGGCTAATTCATACTATAACAACGCTGGCTGATTTTTCTCAACATGTATTATTAAAATCATTGGAAGGGACTTAAAAATGACCGGCTGGGGAGACACTTCTAGAACACCCATATAAAGAGCTAAGTTATTTACCACATCACCGTACTTTACATTAGCATCTTACGATCCCTACAAACAAACTAATACAACTAATGAAAGGAGTTTTTACTGAAGTCGTACAATTCTTCACAACATATACATGCTTTCTCTTTACTTTTTGCGGGTAATCAGGGAGTTTTGTACAATGTTACATTCGACCAATACAAGATCAGAAATGAAATCCGGTCCGCGCTTCAACTAATTAGATTGCACCAAACTCTGAAGAATTGATTTGTTGAATTTCGGCTTCCAGGCCATTGTTGCAATTTTTCACAACATATACATGCTTTCTGAATCATTCTAACATATAACGATAATCAACATTAATGTTGTAGGAAAATTTTATACTTAGTATAATTTCTATGGTGCAAATTTCTAAAGGTCAAAAACATTGTTCTCTCAAATTGCAAATGTTTGCCAAATGAATTAAAAATATAAAGACTACGAAAACATAAATAACAACATACAAATCTAGTCGCGCAAATGCGCGGGTCACACAACTAGTTAAAAATAAGAAAAAGAATATGTGGAACCTTTCCAAAACCGGTTGAAAGCTCCACTAACCAGCCTTAGAAGCTTTCTAAAAATGCTCCATAACATATAGCCCGGCCTAATTTGTAGATTCCTATAGGCGAGACCGTAATAAGCGATACATAACTTTTGCACGCAAAGATTTGATGTCTGGGTTTTTTTATGGACTTTTATTCATATATTTTTCAGCCCTTTATATGACTCTAGGCATTTTTGTTTTGTCAAGTTGGACCTAGTGCCAGAGCCAACAGGTAAGACAGAACTTATTTTGGACAGGTTATCGTTTTGTTTTTACATGCGAGTGGGCATTAGAAATGGAGTGGGCATCTTGATCAACAAGAGCCTGAAGTATGGAGTGGTAAACGTCAAGAGACAAGGAGACCGGATTATGCTGGTCAAGCTAGTAGTCGGGGACTTAGTTGTTAATTGACATTTGTAATAATTTGCAAATGGAGGCACAGAGGTGCTTTGTAAAGTACTTCTTTTTGCATAAACACATTCAATCTCACTAAAGAAAAATGTTCTATTTAAAACAATTGTTTTAGAAAAGAAGTGTTATCAGCGTGCATGCCTCGAAAAGCAAACTATAGTTAGAACACCAAGAGGGAATTTTGGAAGGCATAGAGGGCATGGTTAGGAGTGTACCTATAGGCGAGAATATCTTAATAGAAGGAGACCTTAATGGCCACTTGGGTACATCTAACATAGTTTTTGAAAGGACGCATGGGGCAATGGGGCCTTTGGCTATGACATCGGAAATCAAGAAGGAGAAGATGTCTTAAGCTTCGCTATAGCCTACGACATGATAATAGCTAACACCTCTTTAAAAATAGAGAATCACATCTAGTGACTTCTGGAAATGTTTGTCTTCATAGCCATCTTCATCTCGCGCTCTGCAGCAGCAACCACATGCATACCGGGTGAGTGTTTACTAATAAATGGAATAGGCAGTAGCGATGATATGAATTAGAGATTTCGACCGCGTGAATCACTAGCCTCCTTCTAGAGGATCATATTCTTTTGGTGTGCCTTGTGGAGGACAACCAGCAGCATACGAACCTCGGTAATCAGCTCTACTTTTTCACCCGCGAAGCGCTATGACGGGCGAAGGCAACATCCAAGGAATGAGTGTACAGAGCATCTAGAAAGACATTCTTAATATACTAAACCTAGCCAGGTTTGATTTACCCTGTTTTTTTACTTTTTTTATCAGTGAAAATCAGACAAATCAGGCAGTGACACGTTAATTTGTGGGGGAGCTGGCGGGGTGCACTTCCTTGTGAATCTAGCAGTTCTATGTTGGATTTGCCCCAGAGTTTGCCATTGGTCGAACGTATTGGAGTGCATGCGCGCGCTGCATGCAGCAGTCGGTTTCTGGTTGGATCTGCATGCCTAATTGTTGATCGCTGCTTTCTATATTTTTCGCCTCTTTCTTACTTTCTTCCTCATGCATGCGTATGCCTGCGTGTCACGCACATCCTTCGGCAGGTCAGCCCATTTCCCTCGCATGTTTTGTTGTTCTGCTGTGAGGGTGCCACGTACGTGCATGGCTGTTTATAATTTATTTTCGTTCCGTAACACGTGCACCTTGGCTCGGCGTAGAGGCGGTCGCCGCTTTGGTCGCGTCTTCTGGGCGTTTCGCGGTTGCATTGTTCGGGGTTGTTCCCAGTGTTTTTTAATTCCCTCGGAGCTTCTATAAATATGGGGTCTTTTCTGTTGCTGCTTCTTACCTCGGTACCGCCTCCTCATTCCTCACTGGCGTCTGCAGGCTCCAGCCTCTAGGTATGGAAGCTGTCGCCGAGCGCGCCAAATCCACCGCCCTGTCCAAGTACCCCTCCGCCCGCGCAGTCGATGTTGCAATCAGGCAGGCGGCGCCGGAGC
This sequence comes from Triticum aestivum, assembly GCF_018294505.1. Taxonomy (NCBI): domain Eukaryota; kingdom Viridiplantae; phylum Streptophyta; class Magnoliopsida; order Poales; family Poaceae; genus Triticum; species Triticum aestivum. The sequence continues at coordinate 50,828,059 of NC_057811.1, forward strand.
ATCTCCTCCTCGCCGGCACCTCGGATAGGATTCTCCTGGCCGCCGTGAAGACCACCTCCTTCCACCACGCTGGCTATGGCTGGCTCGAGCTTGGCCGTGTCGACCTCGCCACGGCCTGCTTTGAGAAGATCACACTGCTGGTCTTCCCCGCCGCTGCGGAAGAGGAGCGGTCCATCTTGCTCGACCTAGACCTCGCGCGGCGTCCTACGCGGACAATCAGACCCTCGCCGTCGCGTTGCTTCAGCCGGATGCCTGAATCCTCTTCTCTTTTGTTTTAGTTGATTATCAGGCACTATTGTTCAGGAATCTTTGAGCAGCGCACGTCTTGGCCCGGTGAGCCGACGACCGGACGGAAGCGTCGTCGCCGCGATTCTTTGCTGTTCGCGGGGCAGTCGGCCGCGACGCCGCTCACTTCATGGAGTCGACGTCCGGCGTCCGCGATCGGGCTCTACGCCGGCGGCCATGGAATATGACACATGCACGCCCCGCCGTCCGCTGGATCGGGAAGCGAGGGATTGGCGGCCGCGGCGGAGGGGACCACGCCATTTGCAACACCGGCGCTTTCTTTCCTGGCCTCAGCTTTACCACAACCAAACATTCCGAATCACTCCGATGTCGAGGAGTGTGCAGAGGCTATGACCCAGAAAAGGAGGCGATGGCGGAATGCGGGCCGTGGTGATGCGTCGTCGCCTTCTTCAGTGTCATTGTGGCGTCGTAGGTGCGTGCAGTGATAATGTTTCTGACCTCGAGCTTGCCCAGATTGCCAACGGCTCAAGGTCTCACGCCTGCCCAGATCACCAGCAACTGCCATCCTATGTCGCCCAGGTGTAGCTCATGCTTGGCATGCGAGTTTCCCACGTCACCGGCAACTAGATCGAACCCGCGCCCGCCCAGACCGTGGGCACCCCGCCGCCACCTACTACCGGAGTCGTCCGCCCCGTGTCATCGTCGCCAAGAGATGCGGCCTAAGTTAGGCTACCGCCGAAGCAGATGCGAGATCAGCTCCCCGTCTGTCCGCCTCCGCGTCAACTGCATGAAGGTGAGCACGCCACAACTGCCTCCAGTTCGCTCTCCTTCATGCACTTTGAAAGAAATATGCCCTCGAGGCAATAATAAAGTTATTATTTATTTTCTTATATCATGATAAATGTTTATTATTCATACTAGAAATTGTATTAACCGGAAACGTAGTACATGTGTGAATACATAGACAAAAACATAGTGTCACTAGTATGCCTCTACTTGACTAGCTCGTTGAATCAAAGATGGTTAAGTTTCCTAGCCATAGACATGAGTTCTCATTCGATTAACGGGATCACATCATTAGAGAATAATGTGATTGACTTGACCCATTCTGTTAGCTTAGCACTTGATCGTTTAGTATGTTGCTATTGCTTTCTTATGACTTATACATGTTTTTATGACTATGAGATTATGCAACTCCCGAATACCGGAGGAACACTTTGTGTGCTACCAAACGTCACAACATAACTGGGTGATTATAAAGGTGCTCTACAGGTGTCTCCGATGGTACTTGTTGAGTTGGCATAGATCGAGATTATGATTTGTCACTCCGATTGTCGGAGAGGTATCTCTGGGCCCTCTCGGTAATGCACATCACTATAAGCCTTGCAAGCAATGTGACTAATGAGTTAGTTCTGGGATGATGCATTACGGAACGAGTAAAGAAACTTGCCGGTAACGAGATTGAACTAGGTATTGAGATACCGACGATCGAATCTCGGGCAAGTAACATACCGATGACAAAGAGAACAATGTATGTTATTATGCGGTTTGACCGATAAAGATCTTCGTAGAATATGTGGGAGCCAATATGAGCATCCAGATTCCGCTATTGGTTATTGACCGGAGACGTGTCTCGGTCATGTCTACATAGTTCTCGAACCCGTAGGGTCCGCACGCTTAACGTTTGATGACGATTTGTATTAAAGAGTTATGTGATTTGATAAACGAAGATAGTTCGGAGTCCCGGATGAGATCATGGACATGACGAGGAGTCTAGAAATGATCAAGACGTAAAGATCGATATATTGAAAGGCTATATTCGGACATCAGAAAGGTTCCGAGTGATTCGGGTATTTTTTGGACCGGGGAGTTACGGGAATTCGTATTGGCCTTAATGGGCCATACGGGAAAGGAGAGAAAGGCCTCAAGGGTGGTTGCGCCCCTTCCCCATGGACTGGTCCGAATTGGACTAGGGAAAGGGGGCGCCCCTTCCTTCCTTCTCCTTCTCCCTTCCCTTTTTCCTATTCCATGTGGGAGGTGGAATCCTACTAGGGCTAGGGAGTCCTAGTAGGACTCCACACTTTGGGTGCGCCCTATGAGGGCCGGCCTCCTCCTCCCTCCATCCTTTATATACGTGGCCAGGGGGCACCCCATAGACACACAAGTTGATTTCTTAGCCGTGTGTGGTGCCCGCTCCACAGTTACACACCTCGGTCATATCATCGTAGTGCTTAGGCGAAGCCTTGCATCGGTAACTTCATCATCATCGTCACCACACCGTCATGCTGACGGAACTCTTCCTCGGCCTCAACTGGATCAAGAGTACGAGGGACGTCATCGAGCTGAACGTGTGCTGAAATCGGAGGTGTCGTGCGTTCGGTACTTGGATCGGTCGGATCGTGAAGACGTACGACTACATCAACCGCGTTGTCATAACGCTTCCGCTTACGGTCTACAAGGGTACGTGGACAACACTCTCCCGCTCGTTGCTATGCATGACCATGATCTTGCGTGTGCGTTGAATTTTTTTGAAATAACTGCGTTCCCCAACAGTGGCATCCGAGCCAGGTTTATGCGTAGATGTTATATGCACGAGTAGAACACAAATGAGTCGTGGGCGATAATAGTCATACTGCTTACCAGCATGTCATACTTTGATTCGACCTTTGATTCGGCGGTATTGTTGGATGAGGCGGCCCGGACCGACATTACGCGTACGCTTACGCGAGACTGGTTCTACCGACGTGCTTCGCACACAGGTGGCTGGCGGGTGTCAGTTTCTCCAACTTTAGTTGAATCGAGTGTGGCTACGCCCGGTCCTTCTTGAAGGTTAAAACAACACATACTTGACGAAAAATCGTCGTCGTTTTGATGTGTAGGTAAGAACGGTTCTTGCTCAGCCCGTAGCACCCACGTAAAACTTGCAACAACAAAGTAGAGGACGTCTAACTTGTTTTTGCAGGGCATATTGTGATGTGATATGTTCAAGACATGATGAGATATAAATTGTTATATGAGATGATCATCTTTTGTTAAAGTTATCGGCAACTGGCAGGAGCCTTATGGTTGTCTCTTTATTGCATAAGATGCAAGTGCCATGTAATTGCTTTACTTTATCGCTATGCGATAGTAATAGTTGCAAAGGCAATAGCTGGTGAGACGACCATGTGACGACACGTTGATAAAAGATCAAGATGATGGAGATCATGGTGTCATGCCGGTAACAATGGAGATCATGAAAGTACTTTGGAGATGGAGATCAAAAGCACAAGATGATGATGGCCATATCATGTCACATATTTTGATTGCATGTGATGTTTATCTTTTATACATCTTATTTTGCTTAGTTCGGCGGTAGCTTTATAAGATGATCTCTCACTAAATTTCAAGGTATAAGTGTTCTCCCTGAGTATGCACCGTTGCGATAGTTCGTCGTGCCGAGACACCACATGATGATCGGGTGTGATAAGCTCTACGTTCACATACAACGGGTGCAAGCCAGTTTTGCACACGCACAATATTCGGGTTAAACTTGACGAGCCTAGCATATGTAGATATGGCCTCGGAACACTGGAGACCGAAAGGTCGAGCGTGAATCATATAGTAGATATGATCAACATAGTGACGTTCACCATTGAAAAGTACTCCATCTCACGCGATGATCGGACATGGTTTAGTTGATTTGGATCACGTGATCATTTAGATGAATAGAGAGATGTCTATCTAAGTGAGAGTTCTTAAGTAATATGACTAATTGAACTTTAATTTATCATGAACTTAGTCCTGGTAGTATTAGCATATCTATGTTGTAGATCAATAGCTCACGATGTAGTTCCCCGTTTATTTTTTATCTGTTTCTAGAGAAATATAAGTAGCAATGATGCGGACTTGGTCCGTGATCTGAGGATTTTCCTCATTGCTGCACAGAAGAATTATGTCCTTGATGCACCGCTAGGTGATAGACCTATTGCAGGAGCAGATGCAGACGTTATGAATGTTTTGACAAAAGCTCGGTATGATGATTACTTGATAGTTTAGTGCACCATGCTTTACGGCTTAGAACCGAGACTTCAAAAATGTTTTGAACGCCACGGACCATATAAGATATTCCAAGAGTTGAAATTAGTATTTCATACTCATGCCTGTGTCAATAGGTATAAGACCTCTGATAGTACTTTGCCTACAAAATGGAGGAGAATAACTCAACCAGTGAGCATGTGTTCATATTGTCTGGGTACTACAATTGCGTGAATCAAGTGGGAGTTAATCTTCCAGATAAGATAGTAATTGACAAAGTTCTCTAGTCACTATCTCCAAGTTACTAGAACTTCGTGATGAACTATAATATGCAAGGGATGACGAAAGTAATTCCCGAGCTCTTCGCGATGCTGAAATCGACGAAGGTAGAAATCAAGAAAGAGCATCAAGTGTTGATGGTTAACAAGACCACTAGTTTCAAGTAAAGGGGCAAAGGGAAGAAGGGGAACTTCAAGACGAATGGCAAGCAAGTTGCTGCTCAAGTGAAAAAGCCCAAGTCTGGACCTAAGCCTAAAATTGAGTCCTTCTACTGCAAAGGGACTAGTCTCTGGAAGCGGAACTGCCCCAAGTATTTGGTTGATAAGAAGGATGGCAAAGTGAACAAAGGTATATTTGATATACAAATTATTGATGTGTACTTTACTAGCGCTCATAAGCAACCCCTCGATATTTGATATCGGTTCAGTTGCTATGATTAGTAACTTGAAACAGGAGTTGCAGAATAATAGAGACTAGTTAAGGGTAAGGTGACGATGTGTGTTGGAAGTGTTTCCAAGATTGATATGATCACCATCCACTAGTAGAAAACAGGGCTTTGGTTCGGGCCTGGCCAGCCCATTAGTCCCGGTTCAATCACGAACCGGGACCCATGGGGGCATACGTCCCGGTTCGTGAGCCCAGGGGGCCGGCCGGGGCCTCGTGGGCATTGGTCCTGGTTCGTCTGGACCCATTTGTCCTGGTTCCTGGCACGAACCGGGACCAATGGGCCTCGCTCCTGGCCCACATACATTGGTCCTGGTTCGTGGCTAGAACCGGGACAGAAGGTGGAGCTTTAGTCCCGGTTCTAGCCATGAACCGGGACAAATGACCTGCCTATATATACCCCATCACCGCAGCAGAGCACTCCACAGTGCTCTGTTTTTTTGGCCGGCGAGGGGAGGGCATTTGGGTGCTCTAGCTCACCTCCTATGCACATGAGGTGTTCGATGAAATGCCCGAGCCACACTAGTTAAGCTTTCTCCTCTCGAAGCTCGACTTCCAAGCTCCATTTCCCCCGAGATTTGCATAGGTTTAGCGGTCCGTCACGCCCCGTCCCCGTCTTCAGCGCCGTCGATCGCCTGCGCCTATCTCCTCGCCGGCACCACCGTGGTGAGCCTCTTGTTCTTATCTTCTTTCTGAAATAAAAAATATTCTTACTTTAGATAGATACTTGTCTAATTTTCTTACTTTTATTATTGCTTGTTATTATATAGTGCGATGGTTTTGGTATCCACTCCCGTCGGCCCTCGTCCTGTCTATGAGTCGGATGTGGTATATATTATCATTTTATAACTATTTGGTTCATTTATTGTTTATGTAGGAGGTAGTTGAACCGGAAATTCCAACCGACCCTATTGTTGAGAGGTTAAATTTAGTTGAGATTACTTGAAGGAAAAAATAAAAAAAATTGAGGAGGAGAAGATGATATTGGAGTTGCATGTTGCGGATGTCGTCGATGATCACAAGATCAAGATGGATGCAATGCGGTTGAAGATTAGAAAGATTAGAAAATATGCCATTCATACCGAGGCTTGGTATCATTATGCCGTTGGATCAATTGTTACCTTGGTTGTGATTATGATCGCATTTGTTGTTGCATTGAAAGGTTTTACATAGTTTCAATGTATGGTTTAACTAGATGCTCTGGAGAGCTATATGTTGTTCAATTTGAACTACGTATGTACTTTGGTTTTAATGTAATGATGAACTACTATTAATTTGGTCACTTATCTATCCATATGAACCTGTAATGGTTTTTGACACACATAATTATATATAATGCATGCAGATGAACCGGCAATGGATGTAAGGGTTGAAAATTGATGATGTGCCTTTGAATGGTGCATTTTGAACACACAAAAAGTCTGGAGTTCAAATAAGTTCAAAAAAATGAAATCCCTTTGTAACAGATGAGTTTTCGTCTGAAACCCTGATACTTCGAAAGAGATTGTCCATTTTGTACAGGAAGTGCATCTAGTTTTTGCCGTAACCCTCTCAACTTTTTAGCACATGCTATGGGTGAAATGATGATACCATGCCAAATTTCAACCTTTTCAGAGTTCATTTGAAATGCTTTTGAATTTCATGGTCTTATGGCTTAAAAAAATCAGTAAATGCATGAAAAATAACAAATGAAGACAGAAAGGGTTGAAAATTGATGATGTGGCTTTGAATGGTGCATTTTGAACACACAAAAAGTCTGGAGTTCAAAAAAGTTCAAAAAAATGAAATCCCTTTGTAACAGATGAGTTTTCGTCTGAAACCCTGATACTTCGAAAGAGACTGTCTATTTTGTACACGAAGTGCATCTAGTTTTTGCCATAACCCTCTCAACTTTTTAGCACATGCTATTGTTGGAAATATTCCCTAGAGGCAATAATAAAATGGTTATTATTATATTTATTTGTTCATGATAATTGTCTATTGTTCATGCTATAATTGTGTTATCCGGAAATCGTAATACATGTGTGAATACATAGACCACAAAATGTCCCTAGTGAGCCTCTAGTTGACTAGCTCGTTGATCAACAGATAGTCATGGTTTCCTGACTATGGAAATTGGATGTCATTGATAACGGGATCACATCATTAGGAGAATGATGTGATGGACAAGACCCAATCCTAAGCATAGCACAAAGATCGTGTAGTTCGTTTGCTAGAGCTTTTCCAATGTCAAGTATCATTTCCTTAGACCATGAGATCTTGTAACTCCCGGACGCCGTAGGAGTGCTTTGGGTGTACCAAACGTCACAACGTAACTGGGTGACTATAAAGGTACACTACAGGTATCTCTGAAAGTGTCTGTTGGGTTGACACGGATCGAGACTGGGATTTCTCACTCCGTATGACGGAGAGGTATCTCTGGGCCCACTCGGTAATGCATCATCATAATGAGCTCAAAGTGACCAAGTGGTTGGTCACGGTATCATGCATTACGGTACGAGTAAAGTGACTTGCCGGTAACGAGATTGAACGAGGTATTGGGATACCGACGATCGAATCTCGGGCAAGTAACGTACCGATTGACAAAGGGAATTGTATACGGGATTGATTGAATCCTCGACATCGTGGTTCATCCGATGAGATCATCATGGAACATGTGGGAGCCAACATGGGTATCCAGATCCCGCTGTTGGTTATTGACCGGAGAGTCGTCTCGGTCATGTCTGCATGTCTCCCGAACCCGTAGGGTCTACACACTTAAGGTTCGGTGACGCTAGGGTTGTAGAGATATTAGTATGCGGAAACCCGAAAGTTTTTCGGAGTCCCGGATGAGATCCCGGACGTCACAAGGAGTTCCGGAATGGTCCGTAGGTGAAGAATTATATATAGGAAGTCCAGTTTCGGCCGCCGGGAAAGTTTCGGGGGTCACCGGTATTGTACCGGGACCACCGGAAGGGTCCCGGGGGTCCACCGGGTGGGGCCACCTATCCCGGAGGGCCCCATGGGCTGAAGTGGGAGGGGAACCAGCCCCTGGTGGGCTGGTGCGCCCCCCTTGGGCCTCCCCCTGCGCCTAGGGTTGGAAACCCTAGGGGTGGGGGGCGCCCCACTTGGCTTGGGGGGAAGCCACCCCCCTTGGCCGCTGCCCCCCTTGGAGATTGCATCTCCCAGGGCCGGCGCGCCCCCCAGGGGGCCTATATATAGTGGGGGGAGGGAGGGCAGCCGTACCATAGCCCCTGGCGCCTCCCTCTCCCTCCCGTGACACCTCTCCCTCCCGCTTGCGCTTGGCGAAGCCCTGCCGGGATCCCGCTACTTCCACCACCACGCCGTCGTGCTGCTGGATCTCCATCAACCTCTCCTTCCCCCTTGCTGGATCAAGAAGGAGGAGACGTCGCTGCTCCGTACGTGTGTTGAACGCGGAGGTGCCGTCCGTTCGGCGCTCGGTCATCGGTGATTTGGATCAAGAAGAGTACGACTCCATCAACCCCGTTCTCTTGAACGCTTCCGCTCGCGATCTACAAGGGTATGTAGATGCACTCCTCTCTCTCGTTGCTAGATGACTCCATAGATTGATCTTGGTGATGCGTAGAAAATTTTAAATTTCTGCTACGATCCCCAACAGCTATGTGGGTGAAATGACGATACCATGCCAAATTTCAACCTTTTCAGAGTTCATTTTAAATGCTTTTGAATTTCAGGGTCTTATAGCTCAAAAAAATAGTAAATGCATGAAAAATAACAAATGAAGTCAGAAAGGGTTGAAAATTGATGATGTGGCTTTGAATGGTGCATTTTGAACAAACAAAAAGTCTGGAGTTCAAATAAGTTCAAAAAAATGAAATCCCTTTGTAACAGATGAGTTTTCGTCTGAACCCCTGATACTTCGAAAGAGATTGTCCATTTTGTACACGAAGTGCATATATTTTTTGCCCTAACCCTCTCAACTTTTTAGCACATGCTATGTGAGTGAAATGATGATACCATGCCAAATTTCATCCTTTTCAGGGTTCATTTGAAATGCTTTTGAATTTCAGGGTCTTAGAGCTCCAAAAAATCAGTAAATGCATGAAAAATAACAAATGATCTCGGAAAGGGTTGAAAATTGATGATGTGGCTTTGAATGGTGCATTTTGAACACACAAAAAGTCTGGAGTTCAAATAAGTTCAAAAAAATGAAATCCCTTTGTAACAGATGAGTTTTCGTCTGAAACCCTGATACTTCGAAAGAGATTGTCCATTTTGTACACCAAGTGCATCTATTTTTTGCCGTAACCCTCTCCACTTTTTAGCACATGCTATGTGGGTGTAATGATGATACCGTGCCAAATTTCATCCTTTTCAGGGTTCATTTGAAATGCTTGTGAATGTCAGGGCCTTATAGCTCAAAAAAATCAGTAAATGCATGAAAAATAACAAATGAAGTCAGAAAGGGTTGAAAATTGATGATGTGGCTTTGAATGGTGCATTTTGAACACACAAATTTTTTGGAGTTCAAATAAGTTCAAAAAATGAAATCCCTTTGTAACAGATGGGTTTTCGTTTGAAACCCTGATACTTCGAAAGAGATTGCCCATTTTGTACACGAAGTGCATCTAGTTTTTGTCGTAACCCTCTCAACTTTTTAGGACATGCTATGTGGGTGAAATGATGATACCATGCCAAATTTCAACCTTTTCAGAGTTCATTTGAAATTCTTTTGAGTTTCAGGGTCTTATAGCTCAAAAAAATCAGTAAATGCATGAAAAATAACAAATGAAGTCAGAAAGGGTTGAAAATTGATGATGTGGCTTTGAATGGTGCATTTTGAACACACAAAAAGTCTGGAGTTCAAATAAGTTCAAAAAATGAAATCCCTTTATTACAGATGAGTTTTCGTCTAAAACCCTCATACTTCAAAAGAGATTGTCCATTTGTACACAAAGTGCATCTAGTTTTTGTCGTAACCCTCTCAACTTTTTAGGACATGCTATGTGGGTGAAATGATGATACCATGCCAAATTTCAACCTTTTCAGAGTTCATTTGAAATTCTTTTGAATTTCAGGGTCTTATAGCTCAAAAAAATCAGTAAATGCATGAATAATAACAAATGAAGTCAGAAAGGGTTGAAAATTGATGATGTGGCTTTGAATGGTGCATTTTGAACACACAAAAAGTCTGGAGTTCAAATAAGTTCAAAAAATGAAATCCCTTTGTAACAGATGAGTTTTCGTCTGAAACCCTGATACTTCGAAAGAGATTGTCCATTTTGTACACGAAGTGCATCTTGTTTTTGCCGTAACCCTCTCAACTTTTTAGCACATGCTATGTGGGTGAAATGATGATACCATGCCAACTTTCAACCTTTTCAGAGTTCATTTGAAATGCTTTTGAATTTTAGGGTCTTATAGCTCAAAAAATCAGTAAATGCATGAAAAATAACAAATGAAGTCAGAAAGGGACGAAAATTGATGATGTGGCTATGAATGCTGCATTTTGAACACACAAAAAGTCTGGAGTTCAAATAAATTCAAAAAAATGAAATCCCTTTGTAACAGATGAGTTTCCGTATGAAACCCTGATCAACTAAAAAGCCACATCATTTAGCTCAAAAATAATCAATTAAAAAATTCTGTTATGATCAACTAAAACAAAACTATAATATTCTTTAATAGCAAAAAGAAAATCAACTAAAAAACTTTTATAAAACTATAATAGCAAAAGGAATCAACTAAAAAGCTTTTATAAACCTCTAGTATTATAAGTATTTTCTATTCAAAACATGAAAAGCAGAAAGAAACAAAATAAACTTTAATAAATAAGTAGAAACAAAATAAAACAAACTAAAATTTAATAAAATAAATAAATAGAAACAAAATAAAATAAAATTTAATAAAATAAATAAGTAGAAACAAAATAAACTTTAATAAAGTAAAATAAGTAAACTTTAATAAAATAAATAAAAATAGGAACAATAAGTATTTTGTTGTAAGTAGAAACAAAATAAAATAAATAAAGCAACAAAGAAAAAAAATAAAAAAATGCCACCTACTGGGCCACCACGGCCTGAATACGACTAGAAACCCAACCATGGGCCAGGATTCAGGCCCGCAGGAGGCCCACAGGCACATAGTGACAGATTAGGCCCAAAAGCCTGCAGTTGAGAGGAGCTTGAGAGGGTGGGCGCAGCAGCGCTTATAAACCACTCTCGAGCTCTCTCAACTAGCGAGATGAGACTAAACTTTTGGCCGCGACGCGGGCAGCACAAGGCCTTTGGTCCCGGTTGGTGCCACCAACCGTGACTAAAGGGATGCATTGGTACCGGTTCGTGGCACCAACCGGAACCAATGCCCCCCCTTTAGTCCCGGTTGGTGCCACCAACCGGGACCAAGGGCCTCTGCTTCCTGCCCTTCGGGCTGCTGAAAAGAGACCTTTGGTCCCGGTTGGCGGCATCAACCGGTACTAAAGGGGGGCATTGGTCCCGGTTGGTGCCACGAACCGGGACCAAAGCTCTGGGTATATAACCAACACTTGTGAAAATTTTCATCTTCATCTCGTAGTTGCCCTCGACGACCCCTCGACGATATCGACGCCGCTAGGCTGCCCCGACACCGCCCGCCGCCCGCGCCGTCGCCCGCGTCCATCGTCGCCGTCGCCCGCGCCCTCTCCGTCGCCCACGCCCTCGCCCGACGCCCTCGCCCCTGCCCCGACGCCGCCCGCCGCGCGCCCCTGCCCGCCCCGACGCCGCCTGCCGTGCCGCCTCTGTGAGCACCGCGCCCCTGCCGGCCCCGCCGCCGCCGTGCTTTTTTAGTTATACATGCTATTTTTTACATGTTTTTAGATTTTCATATATGTATGTATGTATTTTTTAGATATATGTATTTTTTTGATGTATGTTCATATATGTATGTATGTATTTTTTACATGTTTTTTGTTTGTATGTATGTATTTTTTTCAATTGTAATATGCATGATGTTTAAAAAATACATATATGCAAAAGTTAGATTTTTAGAAAAGTTTTATCTATATATGTTCTCTGATTTAGTACATTTTAGGTTAGTTTCATTTTTAGAAACGTTTTATATATTTAGGAAGAAGGAAGAAGGAAGAAGAAGAAGAAAAAGTTTTATATATGCAAAAGTTACATTTTTAGAAAAGTTTTATATATCTAGCTAGGAAAGGAAGAAGAAAAAGAATGAGAGGAAAAAGGAAAATAAGAAGAGGAAGAAAGGAGAATAAGAGGAGAGGAAGAAGAGGAGAAATAAATAAGAAGAGGAAAAAAGAAGAAAAAGAAGAGGAGAAGAAGAAGAAAGGAATAGAGGAGAAGAAGAAAAAATAGAAAAAATATTTTTTCTTCTTCTCCTTTATTCCTTTCTTCTTCTCCTCTTTTTTTTCTTCTTTTTTTTCTTCGATCTTCTCCTCTATTCCTTTCTTCTTCTCCTCTTTTTATTTCTTCTTCGTCTTCTTATTTTTTATCGGGTATGTCGTTGTCGATATACCCCCTCCCGATAACTTCAACACGAGGGGGGGGGTCGATATACCCCCTCCCCGATAACATTATTTTCCCATGTATGTATGTCGTCGTTGTCGATATAACCCCCTCCCGAATAACTTCGACATGAGGGGCGGTCGATATATATACCCCCTCTCGACCGTGATAACTTATACCACGGGAGCCGGCCCCGGCCCTCTCGCTCGACCAAAACTCTCGAGGACACCCAAACCCTAGAAAAAAACGATGTCGGTCTCCTACCCCCTCCTGCCGCGCCCCTACCCGATGCATGAGATACCGACGATCGAATCTCGGGAAAGTAACATACCAATGACAAAGGGAACAACGTATGTTGTTATGCGGTCTGACTGATAAAGATCTTCGTAGAATATGTGGGAGCCAATATGAGCATCCAGGTTCCGCTATTGGTTATTGACCGGAGATGTGTCTCGGTCATGTCTACATAGTTCTCGAACCCGTAGGGTCCGCACGCTTAACGTTTCGATGATAGTTATATTATGAGTTTATATGTTTTGATGTACCGAAGGTTGTTCGGAGTCCTGGATGTGATCACGGACATGACGAGGAGTCTCGAAATGGTCGAGACATGAAGATTGATATATTGGATGACTATATTCGGACACCGGAATGGTTCTGGGGGTTATCGGATATATACCGGAGTACCGGGGGGTTACCGGAACCCCCGCGGAGGCTATTGGGCATCATGGGCCCAATTGGTGGAAGCGGAGAGGCGGCCAAGGGGCAGCCGCGCGCCCCTCCCCCCCTCCCAAGTCCGAATTGGACAAGGAGGGGGGGCGGCGCCCCCCCTTTCCTTTCCCCTCTCTCCTTCCCTCTCCTCTCCTAGTCCAACAAGGAAGGGAGGGAGTCCTACTCCCGGTGGGAGTAGGACTCCTCCTGGCATGCCTCCTCCTGGCCGGCCGCACCTCCCCCCCTTGCTCCTTTATATACGGGGGCAGGGGAGCACCCCATAGACAACAATTGATGGTTTGATCTTTTAGCCGTGTGCGGTGCCCCCCTCCACCATAGTCTACCTCGATAATACTGTAGCGGTGCTTAGGCGAAGCCCTGCATCGGTAGAACATCATCATCGTCACCACGCCGTCGTGCTGACAAAACTCTCCCTCAACACTCGGCTGGATCGGAGTTCGAGGGACGTCATCGGGCTGAACGTGTGCTGAACTCGGAGGTGCTGTGCGTTCGGTACTTGATCGGTCGGATCTTGAAGACGTATGACTACATCAACCGCGTTGATATAACGCTACCGCTAACGGTCTACGAGGGTACGTAGACGACACTCTCCCCTCTCGTTGCTATGCACCACCATGATCTTGCGTGTGCGTAGGAATTTTTTTGAAATTACTACGTTCCCCAACAGTGGCATCAGAGCCAGGTTTTATGCGTTGATGTTATATGCACGAGTAGAACACAAGTGAGTTGTGGGCAATATAAGTCATACTGCTTACCAGCATGTCATACTTTGGTTCGGCGGTATTGTTGGATGAAGCGGCCCGGACCGACATTACGCGTACGCTTACGTGAGACTGGTTCTACCGACGTGCTTTGCACACAGGTGGCTGGTGGGTGTCAGTTTCTCCAACTTTAGTTGAACCGAGTGTGGCTACGCCCGGTCCATGCGAAGGTTAAAACAACACCAACTTGACAAACTATCGTTGTGGTTTTGATGCGTAGGTAAGAAGATTCTTGCTCAGCCCGTAGCAGCCACGTAAAACTTGCAACAACAAAGTAGAGGACGTCTAACTTGTTTTTGCAGGGCATGTTGTGATGTGATATGGTCAAGGCATGATACTAATTTTATTGTATGAGATGATCATGTTTTGTAACCGAGTTATCGGCAACTAGCAGGAGCCATATGGTTGTCGCTTTATTGTATGCAATGCAATCGCCCTGTAATGCTTTACTTTATCACTAAGCAGTAGCGATAGTCGTAGAAGCATAAGTTGGCGAGACGACAACGATGCTACAATGGAGATCAAGGTGTCGCGCCGGTGACGATGGTGATCATGACGGTGCTTTGAAGATGGAAAATCACAAGCACAAAGATGATGATGGCCATATCATATCACTTATATTGATTGCATGTGATGTTTATCTTTTTTATGCATCTTATCTTGCTTTGATTGACGGTAGCATTATAAGATGATCTCTCACTAAATTATCAAGGTATAAGTGTTCTCCCTGAGTATGCACCATTGTGAAAGTTCTTCGTGCTGAGACACCACGTGATGATCGGGTGTGATAGGCTCTACGTTCAAATACAATGGGTGCAAAACAGTTGCACACACGGAATACTCAGGTTAAACTTGACGAGCCTAGCATATAAGAGATATGGCCTCGGAACACGGAGACCGAAAGGTCGAGCGTGAATCATATAGTAGATAGGATCAACATAGTGATATTCACCATTGAAACTACTCCATCTCACGTGATGATCGGACATGGTTTAGTTGATATGGATCACGTGATCACTTAGAGGATTAGAGGGATGTCTATCTAAGTGGGAGTTCTTAAGTAATATGATTAATTGAACTTTAATTTATCATGAACTTAGTCCTGGTAGTATTAGCATATCTATGTTGTAGATCAATAGCTCGCGTTTAGCTCCCCTGTTTTATTTTGATATGTTCCTAGAGAAAACTGAGTTGAAAGATGTTAGTAGCAATGATGCGGATTGGATCCGTGATCTGAGGATTATCCTCATTTCTGCACAGAAGAATTATGTCCTTGATGCACCGCTAGGTGACAAACCTATTGCAGGAGCAGATGCAGACGTTATGAACGTTTGGCTAGCTCAATATGATGACTACTTGATAGTTTAGTGCACCATGCTTAACAGCTTAGAATCGGGACTTCAAAGACGTTTTAAATGTCATGGACCATATGAGATGTTCCAGGAGTTGAAGTTAATATTTCAAGCAAATACCCGAGTTGAGAGATATGAAGTCTCCAACAAGTTCTATAGCTAAAAGATGGAGGAGAATAGCTCAAGCAGTGAGCATGTGCTCAGGATTGTCTGGGTACTACAATCGCTTGAATCAAGTGGGAGTTAATCTTCCAGATAAAATAGTGATTGACAGAATTCTCTAGTCACCATCACCAAGTTAGTAGAACTTCGTGATGAACTATAATATGCAAGGGATGATGAAAACAATTCCCAAGCTCTTCGCGATGCTAAAATCGGCGAAGTTAGAAATCAAGAAAAACATCAAGTGTTGATGGTTGACAAGACCACTAGTTTTAAGAGAAAGGGCAAAGGGAAGAAGGGGAACTTCAAGAAGAACGGCAAGCAAGTTGCTGCTCAAGTGAAAAAGCCCAAGTCTAGACCTAAGCCTGAGACTAAGTACTTCTACTGCAAAGGGACTGGTCACTAGAAGCGGAACCACCCCAAGTATTTGGTGGATAAGAAGGATGGCAAAGTGAACACGCTATATTTGATATACATGTTATTGATGTGTACCTTACTAGTGTTTATAGTAGCCCCTGGGTATTTGATACTTGTTCGGTTGCTAAAAATTAGTAACTCGAAACAGGAGTTACAGAATGAACAGAGACTAGTTAAGGGTGAAGTGACGATGTGTGTTGGAAGTGGTTCCAAGATTGATATGATCATCATCGCACACTACATATACTTTCGAGATTAGTGTTGAACCTAAAAAAGTGTTATTTGGTGTTTGCGTTGAGCATAAATATGATTTGATCATGTTTATTGCAATACGGTTATTCATTTAAGTTAGAGAACAGTTGTTGTTCTGTTTACATGAATAGAACCTTCTATGGTCATACACACCAACGAAAATGGTTTGTTGGATCTCTATCATAGTGATACACATATTCATAATATTGAAGCCAAAAAGATGCAAAGTTAATAATGATAGTGCAACTTATTTGTGGCACTGCCGTTTAGGTCATATTGGTGTAAAGAGCATGAAGAAACTCCATGCTGATGGGCTTTTGGAATCACTTGATTATGAATCACTTGATGCTTGCGAACCATGCCTCTTGGGCAAGATGACTAAAACGCCGTTCTCCGGAACAATGGAGCAAGCAACAGATTTGTTGGAAATCATACATACTGATGTATGTGGTCCGATAAATATTGAGGCTTGCAGCTGGTATCATTATTTTCTGACCTTCACAGATGATTTGAGCAGATATGGGTATATCTACTTGATGAAACACAAGTCTGAAACATTTGAAAAGTTCAAAGAATTTCATAGTGAAGTGGAGAATCATCGTAACAAAAATAAATGTTTCTACGATATGATCGCAGAGGTAAAATATTTGAGTTACGAGTTTGGCCTTCAGTTAAAATAATGTGAAATAGTTTCACTACTCATGCCACCTGGAACAACACCGTGTAATGGTGGGTCCAAACATCGTAACCGTACTTTATTAAGATATGGTGCGATCTACGATGTCTCTTACCGATCTACCACTATCGTTTTGGGGTTATGCATTAGAGACAGCTACATTCACGTTAAA
This sequence comes from Triticum aestivum, assembly GCF_018294505.1. Classification (NCBI taxonomy): domain Eukaryota; kingdom Viridiplantae; phylum Streptophyta; class Magnoliopsida; order Poales; family Poaceae; genus Triticum; species Triticum aestivum. The sequence continues at coordinate 50,845,032 of NC_057811.1, forward strand.
TAGGGCACCATCTAAATCCGTTGAGACGACACCGTATGAACTATGGTTTGGCAAGAAACCTAAGCTATCGTTTCTTAAAGTTTGAGGTTGCAATACTTATGTGAAAAAGTTTCAACCTAATAAGCTCAAACCCAAATCGGAGAAGTGCGTCTTCATAGGATACCCAAAAGAAAATATTGGGTACACCTCCTATCACAGATCCGAAGGCAAGTTATTCGTTGCTGAGAATGGATCCTTTCTGGAGAAGGAGTTTCTCTCGAAAGAAGTGAGTGGGAGGAAAGTAGAACTTGATGAGGTAACTGTACCTGCTCCCTTATTGGAAAGTAGTTCATTACAGAAACCGGTTCCTGTGACACCTACACCAATTAATGAGGAAGCTAATGATGATGATCATGAAACTTCAGATCAAGTTACTACCAAACCTCATAGGTCAACCAGAGTAAGATCCGCACCAGAGTAAGATCCGCACCAGAGTGGTACGGTAATCCTGTTCTGGAGGTCATGTTACTTGACCATGACGAACCTATGAACTATGAGGGAGCGATGATGAGCCCAGATTCCGCAAAATGGCTTGAGGCCATGAAATCTGAGATGGGATCCATGTATGAGAACAAAGTATGGACTTTGATTGACTTGCCCAATGATCGGCGAGCCATTGAGATTAAATGGATCTTCAAGAGGAAACGGACGCTGATAGTAGTGTTACTATCTACAAAGCTAGAATTGTTGCAAAAGGTTTTCGACAAGTTCAAGGTGTTGACTACGATGAGAGTTTCTCACTCGTATCTATGCTTAAGTCTATCCGAATCATGTTAGCAATTGCCGCATTTTATGAGATCTGGCAAAATGGATAAACAAAACTGTATTCTTTAATGGATTTATTAAAGAAGAGTTGTATATGATGCAACCAGAAGGCTTTGTCAATCCTAAAAGTGCTAACAAGATATGCAAGCTCCAGCGATCCATCTATGGACTGGTGCAAGCATCTCGGAGTTGGAATATACGCTTTGATAAGTTGATCAAAGCATATAGTTTTATACATACTTGCGGTGAAGCCTGTATTTACAAGAAAGTGAGTGGGAGCACTACAACATTTCTGATAAGTATATGTGAATGACATATTGTTGATCGGAAATAATGTAGAATTATTCTGCAAAGCATAAAGGAGTGTTTGAAAGGAATTTTTCAAAGAAAGACCTCGGTGAAGCTGCTTACATGTTGAGCATCAAGATCTATAGAGATAGATCAAGACGATTGATAAGTTTTTTTAATGAGTACATACCTTGACAGGATTTTGAAATAGTTCAAAATGGAAGAGTCAAAGAAAGAGTTCTTGCCTGTGTTACAAGGTGTGAAGTTGAGTAAAGACTCAAAACCCGACCACGACAGAAAAATAGAAAGAGAATGAAGAGTCATTCCCTATGCCTCAGTCATAGGTTCTATCAAGTATGCTATGCTAAGTACAAGACCTATTGTGTACCTCACCATAAGATTGGCAAGGGAGTACAATAGTGATCTAGGGGTAGATCACTGGACAGCGGTCAAAATTATCCTTAGTGGAATAAGGAAATAGTTCTCGGTTATGGAGGTGATAAGGAGTTCGTCATAAAGAGTTACGTCGATGCAAGCTTTGACACCGATCTGGATGACTCTAAGTCACAATCCAGATACATATTGAAAAGTGGGAGCAATTAGCTAAAGTAGCTCCGTGCAGAGCATTGTAAACATAGAAATTTGCAAAATACTTACGGATCTGAATGTGACAGACCCGTTGACTAAAATTATCTCACAAGAAAAACATGATCACACCTTAGTACTCTTTGGGTGTTAATCACATAGCGATGTGAACTAGATTACTGACTCTAGTAAACCCTTTGGGTGTTGGTCACATGTCGATGTGAACTATGGGTGTTAACCACATAAAGATGTGAACCATTGATGTTAAATCACATAGCGAAGTGAACTAGATTATTGACTCTAGTGCAAGTGGGAGACTGAAGGAAATATGCCCTAGAGGCAATAATAAAGTTATTATTTATTTCCTTATATCATGATAAATGTTTATTATTCATGCTAGAATTGTATTAACCGGAAACATGATACATGTGTGAATACATAGACAAACAGAGTGTCACTAGTATGCCTCTACTTGACTAGCTCGTTGATCAAAGATGGTTATGTTTCCTAGCCATAGACATGAGTTGTCATTTGATTAACGGGATCACATCATTAGGAGAATGATGTGATTGACTTGACCCATTCCGTTAGCTTAGCACTCGATCGTTTAGTATGTTGCTATTGCTTTCTTCATGACTTATACATGTTCCTATGACTATGAGATTATGCAACACCCGTTTACCGGAGGAACACTTTGTGTGTTACCAAACGTCACAACGTAACTGGGTGATTATAAAGGTGCTCTACAGGTGTCTCCAAAGGTACTTGTTGGGTTGGCGTATTTCGAGATTAGGATCTGTCACTCCGATTGTCGGAGAGGTACCTCTGGGCCCTCTCGGTAATGCACATCACTTAAGCCCTGCAAGCATTGCAACTAATGAGTTAGTTGTGGGATGATGTATTACGGAACGAGTAAAGAGACTTGCCGGTAACGAGATTGAACTAGGTATTGATATACCGACGATCGAATCTCGGGCAAGTAACATACCGATGTCAAAGGGAACAACATATGTTGTTATGCGGTCTGACCGGTAAAGATCTTCGTAGAATATGTGGGAGCCAATATGAGCATCCAGGTTCCGCTATTGGTTATTGACCGGAGATGTGTCTTGGGCATGTCTACATAGTTCTCGAACCCGTAGGGTCCGCACGCTTAACGTTTCGATGACAGTTATATTATGAGTTTATATGTTTTGATGTACCGAAGGTTGTTTGGAGTCCCGGATGTGATCACGGACATGACGAGGAGTCTCAAAATGGTCGAGACATGAAGATTGATATATTGGATGACTATATTCGGACACCGGAATGGTTTCGGGGGTTATCGGATATATACCGGAGTACCGGGGGGTTACCGAAACCCCTCGGAGGCTATTGTGCCGCATGGACCCAATTGGTGGAAGAGGAGAGGCGGCCAAGGGGCAGCCGCGCACCCCTCCCCCCCAAGTCCGAATTGGACAAGGAGGGGGCGGCGCCCCCCCTTTCCTTTCCCCCCTCTCTCCTTCCCTCTCCTCTCCTAGTCCAACAAGGAAGGGAGGGAGTCCTACTCCCGGTGGGAGTAGGACTCCTCCTGGCCGGCCACACCTCCCCCCTTGCTCCTTTATATACAGGGGCAGGGGAGCACCCCATAGACAACAATTGATGGTTTGATCTTTTAGCCGTGTGCGGTGCCCCCCTCCACCATAGTCCACCTCGATAATACTGTACCGGTGCTTAGGCGAAGCCGTGCGTCGGTAGAACATCATCATCGTCACCACGCCGTCGTGCTGACGAAACTCTCCCTCAACACTCGGCTGGATCGGAGTTCGAGCGACGTCATCGGGCTGAACGTGTGCTGAACTTGGAGGTGCCGTGCGTTTGGTACTTGATCGGTCGGATCGTGAAGACGTACAACTACATCAACCGCGTTGATATAACGCTTCCGCTAACGGTCTACGAGGGTACGTAGACGACACTCTCCCCTCTCGTTGCTATGCATCACCATGATCTTGCGTGTGCGTAGGAATTTTATTGAAATTACTACGTTCCCCAACAACAAACTCTCTCGAGGCCACCCAAATTTACCAAGTTAAAAGAGCGTTGTCGTCGAGGCCACCCCAAACCCTTGAAGTGTTGTCGAGGCCACCCCAAACCCTTGAATCGTTGCTGAGGCCACCCCAAACCCTAGAGAAGCAGCGTCGAGGCCACTAATATGATTCCTTATTGTGACTAGCTAGCTAGTTCTACGTTTGCCACTAATATATCCATCTATCATGTTTGAATAATAATTGCCATGTTGTAAATATTTGCAGAAACTATGGAGCACCCCCAAGACGAAGCAACAGAAGCGGTGTTGGGGGACATAATCGCAGCCGGAAGTGATGCGGTCTTGTCGTTTCTCAACGACACTGATGGTCTGGAAGGACAGGGTGAAGAAGCAGGCTACGGTGATCGAACAATGGAGGAGGAAGGACATGATTATGATGGCTCCGGTGACCCAATGCAAGAAGGAGACCGTGATGACGGCTCCGGTGACCGAACATAGTCCGGCCAGGTATATATATTAGTTAAGCCTGTGCTGACGAGCTAATTGATGCATTCATTGTTTTGGTATGTACACAAATTAATTAACTCTCGTATTTCTTCTTTTTTCTAGCCCTCCAGATCGAGCACAACTTCGGTAAAGAGACGAGGCCCGAAGAAAAAGTTGCGCTCAGATGAAGGGTTTGAGATCACAGCAATCGCGCGCGATGGCCAACCGATTGAACCCATCCGGACAAAGGAAGCATTTTGTTGCTCAGTGCGGGGTTCTTGTTAGGGACAAGATCCCGATCAGCATCCACCAATGGTGTAAGCCGGCTAAGGAAGACCATGAGGTGTCTTATGTCGACGATATGCAGAAAGATGATCTTTGGACCGCGCTGAAGGCAAATTTCACCCTACCGCCAAAGGAGGATCCGAAGAAGCCAGTTAAAGAGCAATTGATCAAGTCTCATGCTCTTAAGAAGATGGCAGAACTATTCAGGAGGTGGAAGAATGAGCTAAAAACATCATTTGTCGACAAAGAAAAGACACCGGAATTCATCGGCCGGTATGAGAAGATCAAATATCACTGGCCCGCATTTGTGGCCCACAAGACATCGGACAAGAGTAAGAAGATGTCGGTGACAAACAAGAAAATGTTGCGAAGAAGAAGCTTCACCATCGCACGGGGTCAGGTGGCTACCTCAAAGCCCGGCCGTTGTGGGCCAAGGCTGAGAATGACCTGGTTGATAAAGGGGTCGAACCAGAGACATTGAACTCGCCAGACCGTTGCCGGACTTGATTCTTCGGGGTTGGCGGAACCTTGGACCCTGTATCAGGGAAGTGCGTTTGGACGAACGAGCAACTGCGAATACCTGTTACGAAGCTTCCGCACTATATCGATGCAGCGCAACAAGGGACGTTCGTTCTAGACAGAGAGAACGACAAGCTCACAATGGCCCTCGGGATCCTGAGCACCCTGGACGGACACGAGGCACGCCAGGCTCCGTTCCGTGGAAAGCTGGGTTTCCGGACGTAGGCGATTAGAAATGCCAGGAGAGGAGGAAGAAAGTGGAGCAGAGCCAACTACAGGCGCTGCACGCAAGGGTACAAGCGATAGAGGAACGAGAAGTAGATCGGCAGCAAGCGACCTGCCGAAGCTACTCCCGAAGCTACCCCGCCATCTCAGCGGAGAAGCAGCATGGCTTCCACCGAGCTGCTTCAGATGGAGCCTGTCTTCACGGCTCCTGCTAGCTACCCCGTGGATGCTATCACGGAGTCTCACCATTGCCACCTTATGACGCAATGGCAGAACTTCAAAGTCAAGGCGGTTGTCGGCTCAGTTCGACCTCCTAAACCCGACGCAACTTTTCACTGCCGTCCAATTCCAGAAGGATATGCTAGGGTGATGGTGGATGAAATAATGGAGGGATTTGAGGACCTCGAGCTTGACCACCCTACCGGTGAAGGGGAGACTCGGCTCGGTTCTGCTCTCAAGACTCCATGCCTATGGCGGAAGGACCTCATCAACCTTCCGAACTGGACACCGCCACCTCGTCCTCCTCCTCCGGCGAGTCAGGGCACTCCGCCTCCTCCTCCGCCGAGTGATCAGGGCACTCAACCTCCTTCTCCGGCGCGTGGTGGCATTCCGCCTCCTTCTCCGCCTGCGCTGGCGCGCCCGAGCAGCCAGCCTCCTCCTTCTCCGCCTCGTCAGCAAGGGCGGAAGAGACCCGCCGCCGCTCCGGCTACTCCGGCGCGTCGTAGTCCTTTGATACGTCTCCGTCGTATCTATAATTTTTTATTGTTCCATGCCAGTATTCTACAACTTTCATATACTTTTAGCAACTTTTTATACTATTTTTGGGACTAACATATTGATCCAGTGCCCAGTGCCAGTTCCTGTTTGTTGCATGTTTTATGTTTCGCAGAAACCCAATATCAAACGGAATCCAAACGGGATAAAAACGGACGGAGAATTATTTTGGAATATTTGGAAAATTCCGGAAGAAGAATCAACGCGAGACGGTGCCCGAGGTGGCCACGAGGAAGGGGGCGCGCCAGCCCCCCTGGGTGCGCCCCTGACCCTCGTGGGCCACCCGTAAGGCGGTTGATGCCCTTCTTCTGCCGCAAGAAAGCTAATTATCAGGAAAAAATCACGGCAAAGATTTCAGTCCAATCGGAGTTACGGATCTCCATATATATACGAAACGGTGAAAGGGCAACGGGGAGAGCGCAGAAACAGAGAGAGACAGAGGACAGATCCAATCTCGGAGGGGCTCTCGCCCCTCCGACGCCATGGAGACCATGGACCAGAGGGGAAACCCTTGTCCCATCCAGGGAGAAGGTCAAGGAAGAAGAAGAAGGAGGGGGGCTCTCTCCCCCTCGCTTCCGATGGCGCCGGAACGCCGCCGGGGGCCATCATCATCACCGCGATCTACACCAATACCTCCGCCATCTTCACCAACATCTCCATCACCTTCCCCCCTCTATCTACAGCGGTCCAGTCTCCCGCAACCCGCTGTACCCTCTATTTGAACATGGTGCTTCATGCTTCATATTAGTATCCAATGATGTGTTCCATCCTATGATGTCTGAGTAGATTTTCGTTGTCCTATTGGTGGTTGATGAATTGCTATGATTGATTTAATTTGCTTGTGGTTATGTTGCTGTCCTTTGGTGCCCATCATATGAACGCGCGCGTGGATCACACCATAGGGTTAGTTGTATGTTGATAGGACTATGTATTGGAAGGCAAGGGTGACAGAAGCTTCAGCCTAGCATAGAAATTGATGCATACGAGATTGAAGGGGGACCAATATATCTTAATGCTATGGTTGGGTTTTACCTTAATGAACGTTAGTAGTTGCGGATGCTTGCTAATAGTTCCAATCATAAGTGCATAGAATTCCAAGTCAGGGATGACATGCTAGCAGTGGCCTCTCCCACATAATACTTGCTATCGGTCTAGTAAAGTAGTCAATTGCTTAGGGACAATTCCGCAACTCCTACCACCACTTTTCCACACTCGCTATATTTACTTTATTGTGTCTTTATCTAAACAGCCCCTACTTTTTATTTACGCGCTCTTTATATTCTTGCAAACCTATCCAACAACGCCTACAAAGTACTTCTAGTTTCATACTTGTTCTAGGTAAAGCGAACGTCAAGCGTGCGTAGAGTTGTATTGGTGGTCGATAGAACTTGAGGGACTATTTGTTCTACCTTTAGCTCCTCGTTGGGTTGGACACTCTTACTTATCGAAAGAGGCTACAATTGATCCCCTATACTTGTGGGTTATCAAGACCTTTTTCTGGCGCCGTTGCCGGGGAGCAATAGCGTGGGGTGAATATTCTCATGTGTGCTTGTTTGCTTTATCACTAAGTAATTTTTATTTGCTGTTCTTAGTTGTTTTATCTTTAGTTATGGATATGGAACACGAAATACCAAAAAAATTAGGTGTACTTGCAACTCATGGAGATGAGGAACCTCCTAAAACCCTCGATGCTCGTTATGTGACAGATATTATGTACTACTTTGATAATCCAGAGAAAACCCCATTCAATTTGGTAATGGGAGTAACATTGGATCAACGTGAATACTTTAGGGGTTATCGCTTGACACAAAAAGGGAAACTATTATGGGATCAAATTTATATATCGAAGTGGTATGCTCGGTAAGTATGCTTGAGTTATGATTATACTTGTTGCTCTAGGATGAAGTCTCCGCACCTTCCCTTTTCATGCAAATTTAATGATAATGAAACCTTATCTTCTTATGCTAATGGTATATATGATTACTATGATGTGGAACAAATAGAAGAATTTGTTGCTTTTAAGGGTGCTTATGAAATTGAATCTTTGTTTGAAAAGTATGAAGCTTTTGATGATGATGTTTATAGGCCTGAAAATTTTGCTATATTGAAATATTGCTATGATAATTATGAATATAATTCCTATATTAATGCACTTATTGAGAAAGTCTCCGTTGTCCAAGAAGAGACTAATATTTTGCAGGAATCTATGGAAGAAGAAATTGATGAAACTGTGAGCTCATTGGATGAAAAAGGTGAGGAGAAGAGCGAAGAACAAAAGGAGGAAGAGCGGATTGATCACCCGTGCCCACCTTCTAATGAGAGTAACTCTTCAACCCATACATTGTTTAATTTCCCTTCATGCTTACCGAAGGATGATTGCTATGATGATTGTTATGATCCCGTTGATTCTCTTGAAATATCCCTTTTTGATGATGCTTGCTATGCTTGTGGCCAAGATGCCAATATGAATGATGCTTATGGAGATGAACTTGCTATAGTTCCTTATGTTAAACATGAAATTGTTGCTATTGCACCCACGCATGATAGTCCTATTATCTTTTTGAATTCTCCCGACTACACTATATCGGAGAAGTTTGTGCTTATTAAGGATTATATTGATGGGTTGACTTTTACCATTGCACATGATGATTTTGATAGATATAATATGCATGTGCTTGCTGCTCCTACTTGCAATTATTATGAGACAGGAACTATATCTCCACCTCTGTATGTTTCCAACATCAAAAAATTGCAAGAAACTTTTTATACTATGCATTGGCCTTTACTAGGTGTGCATGAATTGTTCTTTTATGACATGCCGATGCATAGGAAGAGAGTTAGACTTCGTTGTTGCATGATATATTTTGCTTTGTGCTCACTACTAAATGCCAAATCATTGCTAATTAAAATTGGCTTTGATATACCTTGGGATCCGGGTGGATTCACTACTTGAGCACTATATGCCTAGCTTAATGGCTTTAAAGAAAACGCTACCAGGGAGACAACCCGGAAGTTTTACAGAGTCATTTATTTCTGTTGTGTGCTTTTATAAAGTTTAGAAATAAAAGTAATGTGCCAAGGTTTGCCTTTAGGATGTTTACGATGCTTGTTGGTTTGTGTGGTGCAGGACAGAAACTTTGGCTGTAGTGCGCGATTTTACATGTTTTACTGGAATGTCAAACGGTTCTGATTCTTTTTGCACTGTCTTTCCATACAAATTGTTTATTTTTCCAAATTTTGGCAGAATTTTCAAGTAACATAAGTATGGTTAATGTTCAGATTGTTACAGACTGTTCTGTTTTAGACAGATTCTGTTATTGATGCATAGTTTGCTTGTTTTGATGAAACTATCAATTTATATCAGTGTATTAAGCCATGAAAAATTTATACTACAGTAGACATGATGCAAAAACAAAATATGAATTGGTTTGCAACAGTACTTAGAGTAGTGATTTGCTTTCTTATACTAACGGATCTTACCGAGTTTTCTGTTGAAGTTTTGTGTGGATGAAGTGTTCGATGATCGAGAAGGTCTCGATGCGAGAAGAAGGAAGAGAGGCAAGAGCTCAATCTTGGGGATGCCCGAGGCACCCCAAGTGAATATTCAAGGATACTCAAGCATCTAAGCTTGGGGATGCCCCGGAAGGCATCCCCTCTTTCTTCAACAAATATCGGTATGTTTTCGGATTCGTTTCATTCACGTGATATGTGCGATCTTGGAGCGTCTTTTGCATTTAGTTTTCACTTTTATTTTATGCACCATGCTGGTATGAGATGGTCCTTGGTGGATTTATAGAATGCTCTTTGTACTTCACTTATATCGTTTGAGTATTGCTTTATAGAATGCTTCATGTGCTTCACTTATATCATTTGAAGTTTGGATTGCCTGTTTGTCTTCACTTAGACAATCGTCATTTGTAGAATGCTCTTTTGCTTCACTTATATTTGTTAGAGCATGGGCATATCTTTTGTAGAAAGAATTAAACTCTCTTGCTTCACTTATATCTATTTAGAGAGATGACAGGAATTGGTCATTCACATGGTTAGTAATAAAATCCTACATAAAACTTGTAGATCATTGAATATGATATGTTTGATTCCTTGCAATAGTTTTGCGATATAAAGATGGTGATATTAGAGTCGTGCTAGTTGAGTAATTGTGAAATTGAGAAATACTTATGTGGAGGTTTGCAAGTCCCGTAGCATGCATGTATGGTGAACCGTTATGTAACGAAGTTGGAGCATGAGGTATTTATTGATTGTCTTCCTTATGAGTGGCGGTTGGGGATGAGCGATGGTATTTTCCTACCAATCTATCCCCCTAGGGGCATGCGTAGTAGTACTTTGCTTCGAGGGCTAATAAACTTTTGCAATAAGTATATGAGTTCTTTATGACTAATGTGAGTCCATGGATTATACGCACTCTCACCCTTCCATCATTGCTAGCCTCTTCGGTACCGTGCATTGCCCTTTCTCACCTCGAGAGTTGGTGCAAACTTCGCCGGTGCATCCAAACCCCGTGATACGATATGCTCTATCACACATAAACCTCCTTATATCTTCCTCAAAATAGCCACCATACCTACCTATCATGGCATTTCCATAACCATTCCGAGATATATTGCCATGCAACTTCCATCATCATCATATACATGACTTGAGCATTTATTGTCATATTGCTTTGCACGATCGTAAGATAGCTAGCATGATGTTTGCATGGCTTGTCCGTTTTTTGATGTCATTGCTACGCTAGATCATTGCACATCCCGGTACACCGCTGGAGGCATTCATATAGAGTCATATCTTTGTTCTAGTATCGAGTTGTAATATTGAGTTGTAAGTAAATAAAAGTGTGATGATCATCATTATTAGAGCATTGCCCCAGTGAGGAAAGGATGATGGAGACTATGATTCCCCCACAAGTCGGGATGAGACTCCGGACAAAAAAATATAAAAAAATATAAAAAAAGAGAAAGGCCAAAAAAAAGAGAAGGCCCAAAAAAAGAGAAAAAAATGAGAGAAAAAGAGAGAAGGGGCAATGTTACTATCCTTTTACCACATTTGTGCTTCAAAGTAGCACCATGTTCTTCATATAGAGAGTCTCTTGAGTTATCACTTTCATATACTAGTGGGAATTTTCATTATAGAACTTGGCTTGTATATTCCAACGATGGGCTTCCTCAAATGCCCTAGGTCTTCATGAGCAGGCAAGTTGGATGCACACCCACTTAGTTTCAGTTTGAGCTTTCATATACTTATAGCTCTAGTGCATCTGTTGCATGGCAATCCCTACTCCTCACATTGACATCAATTGATGGGCATCTCCACAGCCTGTTGATTAGCCGCGTCGATGTGAGCCTTTCTCCTTTTTTTGTCTTCTCCACATACCCCCATCATATTATTCTATTCCACCTATAGTGCTATGTCCATGGCTTGCACTCATGTATTGCATGAGGGTTGAAAAAGCTAAAGCGCGTTAAAAAGTATGAACCAATTGCTCGGCTTGTCATCGGGGTTGTTCATGATTTGAATGCTTTGTGTGGTGAAGATGGAGCATAGCCAGACTATATGATTTTGTAGGGATGAGCTTTCTTTGGCAATGTTATTTCAATAAGACATAATTGCTTGGTTAGTATGCTTGAAGTATTATTGTTTTTATGGTAAATGATAGACTATTGCATTGAATCACTCGTGTCTTAATATTCATGCCATGATTAGATACATGATCAAGATTATGCTAGGTAGCATTCCACATCAAAAATTATTTTTTTTATCATTTACCTACTCGAGGACGAGCAGGAATTAAGCTTGGGGATGCTGATACGTCTCCGTCGTATCTATAATTTTTTATTGTTACATGCCAATATTCTACAACTTTCATATACTTTTGCCAACTTTTTATACTATTTTTGGGACTAACATATTGATCCAGTGCCCAGTGCCAGTTCTTGTTTGTTGCATGTTTTATGTTTCGTAGAAACCCCATATCAAACGGAATCCAAACGGGATAAAAACGAACGGAGAATTATTTTGGAATATTTGGAAAATTCCGGAAGAAGAATCAACGCGAGACGGTGCCCGAGGTGGCCACGAGGTAGGGGCGCGCCTGCCCCCCTGGGCGCGCCCCTGACCCTCGTGGGCCACCCTAAGCCGGTTGATGCCCTTCTTCGGCCGCAAGAAAGCTAATTTTCAGGAAAAAATCACGGCGAAGATTTCAGTCCAATCGGAGTTACGGATCTCCATATATATACGAAACGGTGAAAGGGCAGCGGGGAGAGCGCAGAAACAGAGAGAGACAGAGAGACAGATCCAATCTTGGAGGGGCTCTCGCCCCTCCCATGCCATGGAGACCATGGACCAGAGGGGAAACCCTTCTCCCATCTAGGGGGAAGATTAAGGAAGAAGAAGAAGGAGGGGGGCTCTCTCCCCCTCGCTTCCGGTGGCGCCGGAACGCCGCCGGGGGCCATCATCATCACCGCGATCTACACCAACACCTCCGCCATCTTCACCAACATCTCCATCACCTCCCCCCTCTATCTACAGTGGTCCACTCTCCCGTAACCCACTGTACCCTCTACTCGAACATGGTGCTTTATGCTTCATATTATTATCCAATGATGTGTTGCCATCCTATGATGTCTGAGTAGATTTTCGTTGTCCTATCGGTGGTTGATGAATTGCTATGATTGATTTAATTTTGTTGTGGTTATGTTGTTGTCCTTTGGTGCCCATCATATGAGCGCGCGCGTGGATCACACCATAGGGTTAGTTATATGTTGATAGGACTATGTATTGGAGGGCAAGGGTGACAGAAGCTTCAGCCTAGCATAGAAATTGATGCATACGGGATTGAAGGGGGACCAATATATCTAAATGCTATGGTTGGGTTTTACCTTAATGAACGTTAGTTGTTGAGGACGCTTGCTAATAGTTCCAATCATAAGTGCATAGAATTCCAAGTCAGGGATGACATGCTAGCAGTGGCCTCTCCCACATAATACTTGTTATCGGTCTAGTAAAGTAGTCAATTGCTTCGGGACAATTTCGCAACTCCTACCACCACTTTTCCACACTCGCTATATTTACTTTATTGTGTCTTTATCTAAACAGCCCCTACTTTTTATTTACGCGCTCTTTATATTCTTGCAAACCTATCCAACAACGCCTACAAAGTAATTCTAGTTTCATACTTGTTCTAGGTAAAGCGAACGTCAAGCGTGCGTAGAGTTGTATCGGTGGTCGATAGAACTTGAGGGAATATTTGTTCTACCTTTAGCTCCTCGTTGGGTTCGACACTCTTACTTATCGAAAGAGGCTACAATTGTTCCACTATACTTGTGGGTTATCATCCTTCTCCTCCGCCTCGTAAGCAAGGAAAGAAGACAGCCGCAACCGCTCCTTCTGCTCGGCCGGCGTCTAGCAGTACAGCCAGAGGCGGGAGGCAATACAGATTCGGTCCATCTCTCAAGCCTCTAGAGAAGTTACCATACGAGAGGACCGTGGAGGAAAACACGAAGATCGTGCAAGCCGAAGTGAGGGACTTCTTTGAAGGGGTGAAAGCAAAGAAACATCCACCTCCGGAGGAGAAGATAGATCCGGTGAAAGCGAATCGCACTCTGGCTGCCCTGAAGAAACCACCAAAGTCTCCGCCGAAAGGCAACTATGAGCGCATTATTGAAAGGTCATTTATCGAAGCGGAGCGGTCGAGAAGTACTATCAGTGATCAAAGGTTAAAAGAACGACGAGCTGGGAAAAAATTGCCCAGCTCGGCGAACAAGCGAACCAATTGTGCCCCCCGCTCAAGGTGTCTAGCGATATCGTCGCTAATGATCCGAGGATGGTGCCCGGTTATACCAATCTTGGAGATTACCTGCCCGACGATGTACATTATGATTTCTTGGGGGTGGACGAACACAGATACCATTACGGGAAGCCTCTCGTCAAAGATGAAAGATCTCTAACAACGACGATGCGAAGATTCCATGATTGGTACATGAAAACCTGCAGAGAGTCTAGGGCGATGAATACTTTGACGCTGAGAGTTAAAGAGGAGCATGACCTCGTTGGAATTGATCTGTTGAATGTTCCATTTGAGGAGTTCTTCCAGTTTTTCAATCAACAGGCCCTCGATAGATTAACGGTCACTTGCTATTGTCTGTAAGTACTACTTCTGCCATTAAGTCCCTATATATATGTCAGCTCTTTCATTGCATGTATATATAATTATCCTCACTATATTATGCAGATTGAAGATCGCCGAATTGAAGAAAAGACAAATCGGTGATATTGGGTTCATTAACACAAATCTCATAGATGCATATACGGTTGAATTTAAGGCCAAAGAGACCGAGGCCAACTTGCTATGATCGTTGGTATTAAATCAAAACAAAGCTATAATACTCTTTCCTTACAACTTCAAGTGAGTGTTACTGTCTTGTGCATATTCGGTTTCCCTTATTAGTCTAGGTTATAGTAATGTAATTGATGAGTTATGCATGCGTGCGCAGGTTCCACTATATTCTCCTAGAGATTAAGCTTGAGCAGGGACTAGTAACCGTCTTAGACTTGAGACGAAAAGATCCCCAGGAGTATGCGGACACGACTGAAATGCTCGAGAAGTAAGTTAAATCGATCATTATCGCACCATATCGGCAACTTTGTTCATTTCCTGATATCAAGTAATTGTTTTATTTGTCTGGCAGGGTTTGGACAAAATTCACCTCAAAAGCTCCGGGACTGCCGAAGAAGCTGCAATTTAAACACCCGAAAGTAAGTACTACTAGCATGTTCCGTGCATCTCCTAGTGATTCAAGCGCTAGTTTCATCAATACCATTTAGCATGCTTGCTTATCAGTTTGATTGACCTCTATTTCTTGTAAAGTGGTTGTGGCAGGAAGCCGGGAATAATTACTGTGGATACTATGTTTGCGAGTCCATCCGCCACACGACCTGTGAGCGGGGCTACTCTGACAAACAATATGAAGTGTGATACGTCTCCAACGTATCTATAATTTTTGATTGTTCCATGCTATTATATATTCTGTTTTGGATGTTTAATGGGCTTATTTATACACTTTTATATTATTTTTGGGACTAACCTATTAACCGGAGGCCCAGCCCAAATTGCTGCTTTTTTTTTACCTATTTCAGTGTTTCGAAGGAAAGGAATATCAAATGGAGTCCAAACGGAATGAAACCTTCAGGAACATGATTTTCTGAACAAACGTGATCCAGAGGACTTGGAGTGGACGTCAAGCAACCAACGAGGAAGCCACGAGGCAGGGGGCACGCCTGAGGGAGTCCTGGACTAAGGGGTCCTCGGGCGTCCGGCCTGTTATCCTTTGGGCCGGACTGATGGGCTGTGAAGACATGAAGATCGAAGACTGTACCCGTGTCCAGATTGGACTCTACTTGGCGTGGAAGGCAAGCTTGGCAACCGACTATGTAGATTCCCTTTGATGTAACCGACTCCATGTAACCCTAGATCTCTCCGGTGTCTATATAAACCGGAGAGCATAGTCCGGATGGAGGGATACTCATTATCATATTCACATAGGCTAGACTTCTAGGGTTTAGCCATTACAATCTCGTGGTATATCCACTCTTGTAACACTCATATTTCATAGAGATCAATCAAGCAGGAAGTAGGGTATTACCTCCATAGAGAGGGCCCGATCCTGGGTAAACATTGTGTCCCCCGTCTCCTGTTACCATCGATCCTAGATGCACAGTTCGGGACTCCCTACCCGAGATCCGCCGGTTTTGACACCGACAGCGCCTACCCCCCTGGGCGCGCCCTCCACCCTCGTGGGCCCCTCGTGGCTCCACCGACCTACTTCTTCCTCCTATATATACCTACGTACCCCCAAACCATCAAGGAGCACCACGAAAACCTAATTCCACCGCCACAACCTTCTGTACCCGTGAGATCCCATCTTGGGGCCTTTTCCGGCGCTCCGCCGGAGGGGGCATTGATCACGGAGGGCTTCTACATCAAAACCGTAGCCTCTCCGATGATGTGTGAGTAGTTTACCTCAGACCTTCGGGTCCATAGTTATTAGCTAGATGACTTCTTCTCTCTCTTTGGATCTCAATACAAAGTTCTCCTCGATTCTCTTGGAGATCTATTCGATGTAATCTTCTTTTGCGGTGTGTTGGTCGAGATCCGATGAATTGTGGGTTTATGATCCATATTATCTATGAACAATATTTGAATCTTCTCTAAATTCTTTTATGTATGATTGGTTATCTTTGCAAGTCTCTTCGAGTGATCAGTTTGGTTTGGCCTACTAGATCAATCTTTCTTGCAATGGGAGAAGTGCTTAGCTTTGGGCTCAATCTTGCGGTGCTCGATCCCAGTGACAGTAGGGGAAACGACACGTATTGTATTGTTGCCATCGAGGATAAAAGATGGGGTTTATATCATATTGCATGAGTTTATCCCTCTACATTATGTCATCTTGCTTAAAGCGTTACTCTGTTCTTATGAACTTAATACTCTAGATGCATGCTGGATAGCGGTCGATGTGTGGAGTAATAGTAGTAGATGCAGGCAGGAGTCGGTATACTTGTCACGGACGTGATGCCTATATACATGATCATACCTAGATATTCTCATAACTATGCTCAATTCTATCAATTGCTCGACAGTAATTTGTTCACCCACCGTAATACTTATGCTATCTTGAGAGAAGCCACTAGTGAAACCTATGGCCCCTGGGTCTATTTTCCATCATATTAATCTCCCGTCAACTTGCGATTTCTATTACCGTTTATTTTGCAATATTTACTTTTAGCCTTTATCATAAAAATACCAAAAATATTATCTTATCATCTCTATCAGATCTCACTTTTTGCAAGTGGCCGTGAAGGGATTGACAACCCCTTTATCGTGTTGGTTGCAAGGTTCTTATTTGTTTGTGTAGATGTGTGGGACTTGCATGTGGTCTCCTACTGGATTGATACCTTGGTTCTCAAAAACTGAGGGAAATACTTACACTACTTTGCTGCATCACCCTTTCCTCTTCAAGGGAAAAACCAACGCAGTGCTCAAGAGGTAGCAAGAAGGATTTCTGGCGCCGTTGTCGGGGAGTCTACGCACAAGTCAAGACATACCAAGTACCCATCACAAACTCTTATCCCTCGCATTACATTATTTGCCATTTGCCTCTCGTTTTCCTCTCCCCCACTTCACCCTTGCCGTTTTATTCGCCCTCTCTTTCCGTCCGCCTCTTTTTCACTTGGTTCTTGTTTACGCGTGTGTTGGATTGCTTGCTTGTCACGATGGCTCAAGACAATACTAAATTGTGTGATTTTTCCAATACCAACAACAATGATTTCCTTAGCACTCTGATTGCTCCTCTTACCGATGCTGAATCTTGCGAAATTAATGTTGCTTTGTTGAATCTTGTCATGAAAGATCAATTTGTCGGCCTTCCTAGTGAAGATGCCGCTACCCATCTAAATATCTTTGTTGATTTGTGTGGATGCAAAAGAAGAAAGATGTGGACAATGATATTGTTAAACTGAAGCTATTTCCGTTTTCACTTAGAGATCGTGCCTAAACTTGGTTTTCGTCTTTGCCTAAAAATAGTATTGATTCTTGGAATAAGTGCAAAGATGCTTTTATCTCTAAGTATTTTCCACTAAGATCATCTCTCTTAGAATCAATATTACGAATATTAAGCAACTTGATCATGAACATGTTGCACAAGCTTGGGAGAGGATGAAATTAATGATACGTAATTGCCCTACTCATGGTTTGAATTTGCGGATGATTATTCAAAAAATTTATGCCGGATTGAATTTTGCTTCTAGAAATCTTTTAGATTCGGCCGCGGGAGCCACTTTTATGGGAATCACTTTAGGAGAAGCTACTAAACTCCAAGATAATATTATGGTTAATTATTCTCAATGGCACACTGAAAGATCTACTAGTAAAAAGGTTCATGTGATTGAAGAAATTAATGTTTTGAGTGGAAAGATGGATGAACTTATGAAATTGTTTTCTAATAAGAGTGTTTCTTCTGATCCTAATGATATGCCTTTGTCTACTTTGATTGAGAATAATAATGAATCTATGGATGTGAATTTTGTTGGTAGGAATAATTTTGGTAACAACGCGTATAGAGGAAACTTTAATCCTAGGCCGTATCCTAGTAATTCCTCTAATAATTATGGTAATTCCTACCACAACTCTTATGGAAATTTTAATAAGATGCCATCTGATTTTGAGACTAGTGTTAAAGAATTTATGATTTCTCAAAAGAATTTCAATGCTTTGCTTGAAGAAAAATTGCCTAAGATTGATGAATTGGCTAGGAACGTGGATAGAATTTCTCTTGATGTTGATTCTTTGAAACTTATATCTATTCCACCTAAGCATGGCATCAATGAGTCTCTCAAAGCCATGAGAATTTCCATTGATGAGTGCAAAGAAAGAACCGCTAGGATGCGTGCTAAGAAAGATTGCTTTGTGAAGGCGTGTTCTTCTAGTTTTTATGAGAATAAAGATGAAGATTTAAAAGTTATTGATGTGTCCCCTATTAAATATTTGTTTTGCAATATGAATCTTGATGATGATGGGACTGGAGATGAGTCAGCTTTATTTAGAAGGCATCCCAAAAATTCGGAGTTTTTGGATCTTGATGCAAAAATTGGTAAAAGTGGGATTGAAGAGGTCAAAACTTTAGATAGCAATGAACCCACTATCTTGGATTTCAAGGAATTTAATTATGATAATTGCTCTTTGATAGATTGTATTTCCTTGTTGCAATCCGTGCTAAATTCTCCTCATGCTTACAGTCAAAATAAAGCTTTTACTAAACATATCGTTGATGCTTTGATGCAATCTTATGAAGAAAAACTTGAGTTGGAAATTTCTATCCCTAGAAAAATTTATGATGAATGGGAACCTACTATTAAAATTAAAATTAAAGATCATGAATGCTATGCTTTGTGTGATTTGGGTGCTAGTGTTTCCACGATCCCAAAAACTTTGTGTGATTTGCTAGGTTTCCGTGAAATTGATGATTGTTCTTTAAACTTGCACCTTGTTGATTCCACTATTAAGAAACCTATGGGAAGAATTAATGATGTTCTTATTGTTGCAAATAGGAATTATGTGCCCGTAGATTTTATTGTTCTTGATATAGATTGCAATCCTTCATGTCCTATTATTCTTGGTAGACCTTTCCTTAGAACGATTGGTGCAATTATTGATATGAAGGAAGGGAATATTAGATTCCAATTTCCGTTAAGGAAAGGCATGGAACACTTTCCTAGAAATAAAATTAAATTACCTTATGAATCTATTATGAGAGTCACTTATGGATTGCCTACCAAAGATGGCAATACCTAAATCTATCTTCGCTTTTATGCCTAGCTAGGGGCGTTAAACGATAGCGCTTGTTGGGAGGCAACCCAATTTTATTTTATTTTTCTTGTTTTTTTAATTTATTTTTAGTAATAAATCTTCCATCTAGCCTCTGGTTAGATGTGTTTTTATGTTTTAATTAGTGTTTCTGCCAAGTTAAACCTATAGGATCTTCTTGGATGATAGTTATTTGATCTTGCTGAAAATTCCAGAAACTTTCTGTTCACGAAAACAATTCTTTAAAATCACCAGAACGTGATAAAATACTCATTCCAATTGCAGTAGATCAATAAACAAATTATCTAGGTCGTCCTATTTTGGTAGATTTTTCTGAGTTCCAGGAGTTTGCGTTTGATACAGATTACTACAGACTGTTCTGTTTTTTACAGATTCTGTTTTTCGCGTGTTGTTTGCTTATTTTGATGAATCTATGGCTAGTAAAAGAGCTTATAAACCATAGAGAAGTTGGAATACAGTAGTTTTAACGCCAATATAAATAAAGAATGAGTTCATTACAGTACCTTGAAGTGGTGTTTTGTTTTCTTTCGCTAACGGAGCTCACGAGATTTTCTGTTAAGTTTTGTGTTGTGAAGTTTTCAAGTTTTGGGTAAAGATTTGATGGACTATGGAACAAGGAGTGGCAAGAGCCTAAGCTTGGGGATGCCCAAGGCACCCCAAGGTAAAATTCAAGGACAACCAAAAGCCTAAGCTTGGGGATGCCCCGGAAGGCATCCCCTCTTTCATCTTCATCTATCGGTAACTTTACTTGGGCTATATTTTTATCCACCACATGATATGTGTTTTGCTTGGAGCGTCTTGTATGATTTGAGTCTTTGATTTTTAGTTTACCACAATCATCCTTACTGTACACACCTTTTGAGAGAGACACACATGATTCGGAATTTGTTAGAATACTTTATGTGCTTCACTTATATCTTTTGAGCTATATAGTTTTTGCTCTAGTGCTTCACTTATATCTTTTAGAGCACGGTGGTGGTTTTTATTTTATAGAAATTATTGATCTCTCATGCTTCACTTATATTATTTTGAGAGTCTTAAACAGCATCGTAATTTTCTTTAATTGTTAAATTAATCTTCCATATTGAGTTCATTAAATATCATGAGAAGTTTGATACTTGATAAGTGTTTTGAGATATAAAGGTGGTAGTATTATAATGTGCTAGTTGAGTAATTGTGAAATTGAGAAATACTTGTGTTAAGGTTGGCAAGTCCCATAGCATGCACGTATGGTAAAAGTTGTGTGACAATTTTGACACATAAGGTGTTCTTTTATTGCTTTCCTTATGAGTGGCGGTCGGGGACGAGCGATGGTCTTTTCCTACCAATCTATCTCTCTAGGGGCTGATAACCCACAAGTATAGGGGATCGCAACAGTTTTCGAGGGTAGAGTATTCAACCCAAATTTATTGATTCGACACAAGGGTAGCCAAAGAATATTCTCAAGTATTAGCAGCTGAGTTGTCAATTCAACCACACCTGGATAACTTAGTATCTGCAGCAAAGTATTTAGTAGCAAAGTAGTATGGAAGTAACGGTAACGATAGCAAAACTGATATTTTTGGGTTTTGTAGTGATTGTAACAGTAGCAACGGAAAAGTAAATAAGCGAAGAACAATATGTGAAAAGCTCGTAGGCATTGGATCGGTGATGGAGAATTATGCCGGATGCGGTTCATCATGTAACAGCCATAACATAGGGTGACATAGAACTAGCTCCAATTCATCAATGTAATGTAGGCATGTATTCCGAATATAGTCATACGTGCTTATGGAAAAGAACTTGCATGACATCTTTTGTCCTACCCTCCCGTGGCAGCGGGGTCCTAGCGGAAACTAAGGGATATTAAGGCCTCCTTTTAATAAAGTACCGGACCAAAGCATTAACACATAGTGAATACATGAACTCCTCAAACTACGGTCATCACCGGGAGTGGTCCCGATTATTGTCACTTCGGGGTTGCCGGATCATAACACATAGTAGGTGACTATAGACTTGCAAGATAGGATCAAGAACTCACATATATTCATGAAAACATAATAGGTTCAGATCTGAAATCATGGCACTCGGGCCCTAGTGACAAGCATTAAGCATAGCAAAGTCATAGCAACATCAATCTCAGAACATAGTGGATACTAGGGATCAAACCCTAACAAAACTAACTCGATTACATGATAAATCTCATCCAACCCATCACCGTCCAACAAGCCTACGATGGAATTACTCACGCACGGCGGTGAGCATCATCAAATTGGTGATGGAGGATGGTTGATGATGACGACGGCGATGGATTCCCCTCTCCAGAGCCCCGAACAGACTCCAGATCAGCCCTCCCGAGAGATTTTAGGGCTTGGCGGCGGCTCCGTATCGTAAAACGCGATGAATCCTTCTCCCTGATTTTTTTCTCCCCGAACACCAATATATGGAGTTGGAGTTGAGGTCGGTGGAGCAACAGGGGGCCCATGAGGCAGGGGGCGCGCCCAGGGGGGCATGCGCCCCCCCCCACCCTCGTGGACAGGTGGAGGCCCCCCTGACGTGGATTCTTCTTCCAGTATTTTTAATATTTTCCAAAAATAAGTTTCATGGAGTTTCAGGTCATTCTGAGAACTTTTGTTTCTACACATAAATAACACCATGGCAAGTCTGCTGAAAACAGCGTCAGTCCGGGTTAGTTCCATTCAAATCATGCAAGTTAGAGTCCAAAACAAGGGCAAAAGTGTTTGTAAAAGTAGATACGACGGAGACGTCTCAACTCCCCCAAGCTTAAACCTTTGCTTCTCCTCAAGCAATTCAGTTGATAACCTGAAAGTGATAAAGAAATTTTTTTACAAACTCTGTTTGCTCTTGTTGTTGTAAATATGTAAAGCCAACATTCAAGTTTTCAGCAAGGATTATGACTAACCACATTCACAATAACACTTAGGTCTCATGTTTACTCATATCAATGGCATAGTCAACTAGCGAGCAATAATAATAAATCTCGGATTTCAACACTTTCTCAAAACAATCATGATATAATATAACAAGATGGTATCTCGCTAGCCCTTTCTGAGACCGCAAAACATAAATGCAGAGCACCTTTAAAGATCAAGGACTGACTAGACATTGTAATTCATGGTAAAAGAGATCCAGTCATAGTCATACCTAATATAAATTAATAGTAATGGATGCAAATGACAGCAGTGCTCTCCAGCTGGTGCTTATGATAAGAGGGTGATGACTCAACATAAAAAGTAAATAGATATGCCCTTCGCAGAGAGAAGCAGGGATTTGTAGAGGTGCCAGAGCTCGGATTTGAAATAGAGATAAATAATATTTTGAGCGGCATACTTTCATTGTCAACATAACAACCAAGAGATGGCGATATCTTCCATGCTACACACATTATAGGCGGTTCCCAAACAGAATGGTAAAGTTTATACTCCCCCTCCACCAACAAGCATCAATCCATGGCTTGCTCGAAACAACGAGTGCCTCCAACTAACAACAGTCCCAGGGGGAGTTTTGTTTGCAATTATTTTGATTTAGTTTGCATAAAGCATGGGACTGGGCATCCCGTTGACCAGCCATTTTCTCGTGAGTGAGGAGTGGAGTCCACTCCTCTTGAGAATAACCCGCCTAACATGGAAGATAAGGACAGCCCTAGTTGATACATGAGCTATTCGAGCATACAAAACAGAATTTCATTTGAAGGTTTAGAGTTTGGCACATACAAATTTACTTGGAACGGCAGGTAGATACCGCATATAGGAAGATATGGTGGACTCATACGGAATAACTTTGGGGTTTAAGGGATTGGATGTACAAGCAGTATTCCCGCTTAGTACAAGTGAAGGCTAGCAAAAGGCTGCGAAGCGACCAACTAGAGAGCGACAACAGTCATGAACATGCATTAAAATTAATAAACATTGAGTACAAGCATGAGTAGGATATAATCCACCATGGACATAAATATCGTGAAGGCTATGTTGATTTGTTTCAACTACATGTGTGAACATGTGCCAAGTCAAGTCACTTAAATCATTCAAAGGAGGATACCACCCCATCATACCACATCACAACCCTTTTAATAGCATGTTGGCACGCAAGGTAAACCATTATAAACTCCTAGCTAATTAAGCATGGCATAAGCAACTATAATCTCTAATTGTCATTGCAAACATGTTTATTCATAATAAGCTGAATCAGGAACGATGAACTAATCATATTTACAAAAACAAGAGAGGTCGAGTTCATACCATCTTCTCTCATCTCAATCAATTCATCATATATCGTCATAATTGCCTTTCACTTGCACGACCGAACGATGTGAATAATAATAATAATAGTGCACGTGCATTGGACTAAGCTGGAATCTGCAAGCATTCAATAAACAGGAGAAGACAAGGCAATATGGGCTCTTGGTTAAATCAACAATAATGCATATAGGAGCCACTTCAACAATTTAATCATGGTCTTCTCCTATCGACCCCCAAAGAAAAGAAAAGAAATAAAACTATTTACACGGGAAAGCTCCCAACAAGCAAAAGAAGAACGGGAAATCTTTTTGGGTTTTCCTTCTAATTATTACTACAGGATGAAAGTAAAATAGCTTAAAGCAACAACTAATTTTTTTTGTTTTTCTTAAGGTTTTTCAAACACACAAGAAGAAAGCAGGAAAAGAAAATAAACTAGCATGGATATTACAGTGAAAGAGTATGAGCACCGACAGCTAGCAATGAGTGTGTGAACATAAATGTAATGTCGGTGAGAAATACGTACTCCCCCAAGCTTAGGCTTTTGGCCTAAGTTGGTTTATTGCCACGGCTGGCCTGGCGGATATCCAAAGTTATAACCGGGGTCGTACTGAGATGCAGCGGCTATTGCCTCTTGAGATGCAGTGTGGCGGCGAGCTATCTCAGCCCTCCTCTTATACTCCTCCGCCTCCTCTCTGGTTATAAAATGTCTCCCCTTTTCCTGAAAGTCAAAGAGAGTAGGGGCAGGAAGAACAATATTGACGGCGTGACGCCTGTCAAAGATTAGTCGGTACTGGAGAGGTGGTTCATTCCTCTCGACAACCTGATGGTGAACCATAGCATTAAAGTCTAGATAAGTAGGAGGAAATTCAATATCATCATCGCGTATGGTTACACCAAGAAAATCAGCTAATCGGGTTGCATAAATTCCACCAAAGAAATCTCTATTAATTCTATTATGATGCAACCTACGTGCAACAATGGCTCCCAAATTATAAGATTTATCTCCTAGCACAGCACTCCTAAGAATACCGAGGTCAGGGACACACATATGACATGCTTCATCTTTACCATTTATGCACCTACCAATGAAGAGAGCAAAATAATGTATAGCAGGAAAATGAATGCTCCCTATGGTAGCTTGTGCTATATCTCTAGATTCCCCCACAGTTATACCAGCAAGAAATTCTCTAAATTCAGATTTGCGAGGTTCACTAGTACTACCCCATTGTGGAAGTTTGCAAGCATTGGTAAAATCCTCTAAGTCCGTAGTGTAAGATTTTTCATAGAGATCAAATAGGACAGTTTGAGCATTACGTGAAGATGAAAATTCAAACCTCCTCACAAATGAACTAGTGAGATAGTGGTACTGGCGGCACTTTTCTGCCTCGAAGCTCACAAGATCAGCGTTACGCAAATATGCGTTAAATTCTTCCTTGATTCCCGCTCGATCCATAAAGTCTTCCGAAGGCCATTCACAAGGTTGCACTGGAGCGTTCCAAGGTGGCTCATCATCGGCATCGCGCATTGCGATCCTGGGCCCTTGCTTCCTTGAAGGACCACCATGGTACATTTTCCTAAACATATTTCTTCCTCTGCAAAATTTCTGAAATTTTTAGTAACTTCAAATAAAAGTGAACCAGGCTCAACAAAATTGATAGCAACTACTCCTAAAAGTGCCTAGAGACTATATCATGCATTAGAACTACTTGGAACCATATAAATTTGACATGCAAGCTCAAGAACATGGTCACCTAGGCAGCACAAATTTGCAATGAATAAAGCACTAGAACAAAAACTAATTGGACCAATGGAGGAGTCACATACCAAGGAGAAATCCCCCAAAGCAGTTTTGTGAGAGGTGCTTTGAGCAAGCAGATCGAAAATCACAGCAAAATGAGCTAGAACTCGTGCTTGAGCTGGATGGTGATTTTTTTGGGAGGAAGAAGAAGTGTGTGGATGCAGGAATAAGTGGAGGGGAGCCACCGTGGCCCCACAAGGCAGCGGGCGCGCCCACCCCTACAGGGCGCGCCCTGGACCCTCGTGGCCAGGTGCTTGCTCCCCCTGCTGTGTTCTCAGTGCCAGATATTCTCAAATATTCTAGAAAAAATCATATTTCAATTTCGGGGCATTTGGAGAACTTTTATTTTCGAGGTATTTTTATATTGCAGGATAATTCAGAAAACAGACAGAAAAATACTATTTTTACTTTATTTCAACTAAATAACAGAAAGTAGAGAGAAGGTACAGAAGGTTGTGCCTGCTAGTTTCATCCATCTCATGCTCATCAAAAGGAATCCACTAACAAGGTTGATCAAGTCTTGTTAACAAACTCATTCCGACTAACATGGAACCGGAGAAATTTTGAATAACACTATGTTACCTCAACGGGGATATGCACATCCCCAATAATAAGAATAGGAATCCAATAACTCCCGAACGTTCGGATTTTGAGCATTTCATTCCGAACATTTTTACATGGCAACTTTAGTTCATAGGGGATGGCAACTTTCTCCTTTTTTCATTTTTTTTGTCAGAAAATTGCCATGTTTCCCTAATCTCACGCAAACTAAACTTGCCACCAAAAACGTTCGGGTTGCCATGCTTAAATCCCGAACGTTCGGGAGTTATCATTACCGTAAGAATGTCATATTTCTTTTTGACAGTAGGAAGAGGAAATTCAAAACCTCCAAAAATAATCGATGGAATTTTTCCAATAGAGTTGATACTATGAACTTGAGGTTGTTTCCTCGGAAAGTGTACCGTATGCTCATTTCCATTAACATGAAAAGTTACATTGCCTTTGTTGCAATCAATAACAGCCCCTGCAGTATTCAAAAAGGGTCTTCCAAGAATAATAGACATACTATCGTCCTCGGGAATATCAAGAATAGCAAAGTCCGTTAAAATAGTAACATTTGCAACCACAACAGGCACATCCTCACATATACCGACAGGTATAGAAGTTGATTTATCAGCCATTTGCAAAGATATTTTAGTAGGTGTCAACTTATTCAAGTCAAGTCTATGATATAAAGAGAGAGGCATAACACTAACACCGGCTCCAAGGTCACATAAAGCAGTTTTAACATAATTTCTTTTAATGGAGCATGGTATAGTTGGTACTCCTGGATCTCCTAGTTTCCTAGGTATTCCACCCTTAAAAGTATAATTAGCAAGCATGGTGGAAATTTCAGCTTCCGGTATCTTTCTTTTATTTGTGATAATATCCTTCATATACTTAGCATAAGGATTCGTTTTGAGCATATCAGTTAATCGCATACGTAAAAAGATAGGTCTAATCATTTCAGCAAAGCACTCAAAATCCTCATCATCCTTTTTCTTGGATGGTTTGGGGGAAAGGGCATGGGTTTCTGAACCCATGGTTCTCTTTCTTTACCATGTTTCCTAGCAACAAAGTCTCTCTTATCATAACACTGATTCTTTGATTGTGGGTTATCAAGATCAACATCAGGTTCAATTTCTACATCATTATCATTGCTAGGTGGAGCATCAACATGGACATCATCATTAACATTATCACTAGGTTCATGTTCATTACCAGATTGTGTTTCAGCATCAGAAATAGAAATATCATTTGGATTCTCAGGTGGTTCAGCAATAGGTTCACTAGAAGCATGCAAAGTCCTATCATTTTTCTTTTTCTTCTTTTTAGAAGGACTAGGTGCATCAATATTATTTCTCTGAGAATCCCGCTCAATTCTCTTAGGATGGCCTTCAGGATACAAAGGTTCCTGAGTCATTTTACCAGTTCTAGTAGCCACTCTAACAGCATAGTCATTATTCTTACTATTCAATTCATTGAGCAAATCATTCTGGGCTTTAAGTACATGTTCTACTTGAGTGGTAACAATAGAAGCATGTTTACTAATGAGTTTAAGTTCACCTTTAACTCTAGACATATAATCACTCAGGTGTTCAATCATATAAGCATTTTGTTTTAATTGTCTACCAAAATAAGCATTAAAATCTTCTTGCTTAACCATAAAGTTATCAAACTCATCCAAACATTGGCTAGCAAACTTATTTGGAGGGATCTCAGCTTTATCATATCTATAGAGAGAATTTACCTTTACTACCTGTGTCGGGTTATCGAGACCATGAGTTTCTTTAATAGGTGAGGGATTAAGATCATATGTTTCTTCAACAGGCGGTAAATTAAGACCATGTATTTCTTCAATAGGAGGTAAATTCTTAACATCTTCGGCTTTAATACCCTTTTCTTTCATAGATTTCTTTGCCTCTTGCATATCTTCAGGACTGAGAAATAGAACACCCCTCTTCTTCGGAGTTGGTTTAGGAATAGGCTCAGGAGTTGGCTCAGGAAGTGTCCAGTTATTTTCATTAGTCAACATATTATTCAATAGAATTTCAGCTTCATCTGGTGTTCTTTCCCTGAAAACAGAACCAGCACAACTATCCAGGTAATCTCTGGAAGCATCGGTTAGTCCATTATAAAAGATATCAAGTATTTCATTTTTCTTAAGAGGATGATCAGGCAAAGCATTAAGTAATTGGAGCAGCCTCCCCCAAACTTGTGGGAGACTCTCTTCTTCAATTTGCACAAAACTATATATATCCCTTAAAGCAGCTTGTTTCTTATGAGCAGGGAAATATTTAGCAGAGAAGTAATAAATCATATCCTGGGGACTACGCACACAACCAGGATCAAGAGAATTAAACCATATCTTAGCATCACCCTTTAATGAGAACGGAAATATTTTAAGGATATAAAAGTAGCGGGTTCTCTCATAATTAGTGAATAGGGTGGCTATATCATTTAATTTAGTAAGATGTGCCACAACTGTTTCAGATTCATAGCCATAGAAAGGATCAGATTCAACCAAAGTAATTATATCAGGATCAACAGAAAATTCATAATCCTTATCAGTAACACAGATAGGTGAAGTAGCAAAAGCAGGGTCAGGTTTCATTCTAGCATTAAGAGATTGCTGCTTCCATTTAGCTAATAACTTCTTAAGATCATATCTATCATTGCAAGCAAGAATAGCTCTAGCAGCTTCTTCATCCATAACATAGCCCTCAGGCACAACAGGCAATTCATATTTATTAGGGGGTGAGTTTTCATCATCACTATCATCAATATTATCAGTTTCAATAATTTCATTCTCTCTAGCCCTAGCAAGTTGTTCATCAAGAAATTCACCAAGTGGCACAGTAGTATCAAGCATAGAAGTAGTTTCATCATAAGTATCATGCATAGCAGAAGTGGCATCATCAATAACATGCGACATATCAGAATTAATAGCAGAAGCAGGTTTAGGTGTCGCAAGCTTACTCAAAACAGAAGGTGAATCAAGTGCAGAGCTAGATGGCAGTTCCTTACCTCCCCTCGTAGTTGAGGGATAAATTTTTGTTTTCTCGTCTTTCAAGTTCCTCATAGTGACCAGCAGATATAAATCCCAAGTGACTCAAAGAATAGAGCTATGCTCCCCGGCAACGACGCCAGAAAATAGTCTTGATAACCCACAAGTATAGGGGATCGCAACAGTTTTCGAGGGTAGAGTATTCAACCCAAATTTATTGATTCGACATAAGGGGAGCCAAAGAATATTCTCAAGTATTGGCAGCTGAGTTGTCAATTCAACCACACCTAGATAACTTAGTATCTGCAACAAAGTATTTAGTAGCAAAGTAGTATGGAAGTAACGGTAACGATAGCAAAACTGATATTTTTGGGTTTTGTAGTGATTGTAATAGTAGCAACGGAAAAGTAAATAAGCGAAGAACAATATGTGAAAAGCTCGTAGGCATTGGATCAGTGATGGAGAATTATGTCGGATGCGCTTCATCATGTAACAGTCATAACATAGGGTGACACAGAACTAGCTCCAATTCATCAATGTAATGTAGGCATGTATTCCGAATATAGTCATACGTGCTTATGGAAAAGAACTTGCATGACATCTTTTGTCCTACCCTCCCATGGCAGCGGGGTCCTAGCGGAAACTAAGTGATATTAAGGCCTCCTTTTAATAGAGTACCGGACCAAAGCATTAACACATAGTGAATGCATGAACTCCTCAAACTACGGTCATCACCGGGAGTGGTCCCGATTAGGGTTGCCGGATCATAACTCATAGTAGGTGACTATAGACTTGCAAGATAGGATCAAGAACTCACATATATTAATGAAAACATAATAGGTTCAGATCTGAAATCATGGCACTCGGGCCCTAGTGACAAGCATTAAGCATAGCAAAGTCATAGCAACATCAATCTCAGAACATAGTGGATACTAGGGATCAAACCCTAACAAAACTAACTCGATTACATGATAAATCTCATCCAACCCATCACCGTCCAGCAAGCCTACGATGGAATTACTCACGCACGGCGGTGAGCATCATGAAATTGGTGATGGAGGATGGTTGATGATGACGACGGCGACGGATTCCCCTCTCCGGAGCCCCGAACGGACTCCAGATCAGCCCTCCCGAGAGAGTTTAGGGCTTGGTGGCGGCTCCGTATCGTAAAACGCGATGAATCCTTCTCCCTGATTTTTTTTCTCCCCGAACACGAATATGTGGAGTTGGAGTTGAGGTCGGTGGAGCAATAGGGGGCCCACGAGGCAGGGGGCGCGCCCCCCACCCTCGTGGACAGGTGGAGGCCCCCCTGACGTGGATTCTTCTTCCAGTATTTTTAATATTTTCCAAAAATAAGTTCCGTGGAGTTTCAGGTCATTCCGAGAACTTTTGTTTCTGCACATAAATAACACCATGGCAAGTCTGCTGAAAACAACGTCAGTCCGGGTTAGTTCCATTCAAATCATGCAAGTTAGAGTCCAAAACAAGGGCAAAAGTGTTTGGAAAAGTAGATACGGCGGAGACGTATCAGGGGCATGTGTAGTAGTACTTTTCTTCGAGGGCTAATAAACTTTTGCATGAAGTATATGAGTTCTTTATGACTAATGTGAGTCCATGGATTATACGCACTCTCAACCTTCCACCATTTTCTAGCCTCTACGGTACCGTGCATTGCCCTTTCTCGCCTTGAGAGTTGGTGCAAACTTCGCCGGTGCATCCAAACCCCGTGATATGATACGCTCTATCACACATAAACCTCCCTATAACTTCCTCAAAACAGCCACCATACCTACCTATCATGGCATTTCCATAGCCATTCCGAGATATATTGCCATGCAACTTACCACCGTTCCGTTTATTATGACATGCTCCATCATTGTCATATTGCTTTGCATGATCATGTAGTTGACATCGTATTTGTGGCAAAGCCACCATTCATAATTTTTTTCATACATGTCACTCTTGATTCATTGCATATCCTGGTACACCGCCGGAGGCATTCACATAGAGTCATAATTTGTTCTAAGTATTGAGTTGTAATTCTTGAGTTGTAAGTAAATAAAAGTGTGATGATCATCATTATTAGATCATTGTCCCATGTGAGGAAAGGATGATGGAAACTATGATTCCCCCACAAGTCGGGATGAGATTTCGGACTAAATAAAAAAAAGAGGCCAAAGAGAAAAAAAGATAAGGCCCAAAAAAGAGAGAAAAAGAGAGAAGGGACAATGTTACTATCCTTTTTCGACACTTGTGCTTCAAAGTAGCACCGTGATCTTCATGATAGAGAGTCTCCTATGTTGTCACTTTCATATACTAGTGGGAATTTTTCATTATAGAACTTGGCTTGTATATTCCAATGATGGGCTTCCTCAAAATGCCCTAGGTCTTCGTGAGCAAGCAAGTTGGATGCACACCTACTTAGTTTCTTTTGTTGAGCTTTCATATATTTATAGCTCTAGTGCATCCGTTGCATGGCAATCCCTACTCCTCTCATTGACATCAATTGATGGGCATCTCCATAGCCTATTGATTACCCGCGTCAATGTGAGACGTTCTACCTTTTTGTCTTCTCACATAACCCCCGTAATTATACTTTATTCCACCCATAGTGCTATATCCATGGCTTGCGCTCATGTATTACGTAAGGGTTGAAAAGGCTTAAGCGCGTTAAAAAGTATGAACCAATTGCTCGGCTTGTCATCGGGGTTATGCATGATGACAACGTTTTGCGTGACGAAATTGAAACATGGCCTAACTATACGATTTTATAGGGATAAGCTTTCTTTGGCTATGTTATTTTGATAAGACATGATTGCTTGATTAGCATGTTTGAAGTATTATTGTTTTTATGTCAACATTAAACTTTTTCTTGAATCTTTCGGATCTAAATATTCATGCCACAATAAAAAGAATTACATTGAAAATTATGCTATGAAGCATTCCACATCAAAAATTCTGTTTTTATCATTTACCTACTCGAGGACGAGAAGGAATTAAGCTTGGGGATGCTTGATACGTCTCTAACGTATCTATAATTTTTTATTGTTACATTCTATTATATATTCTGTTTTGGATGTTTAATGGGCTTATTTATACACTTTTATATTATTTTTGGGACTAACCTATTAACCAGAGGCCCAGCCCAAATTGTTGTTTTTTTGCCTATTTCAGTGTTTCGAAGGAAAGGAATATCAAACGGAGTCCAAATGGAATGAAACCTTCGGGAACGTGATTTTCTGAACAAACGTGATCCAGAGGACTTGGAGTGGACGTCAAGCAACCAACGAGGAAGCCACAAGGCAGGGGGCGCGCCCTCCACCCTCGTGGGCCCCTCGTGGATCCACCGACCTACTTCTTCCTCCAATATATACCTACGTACCCCCAAACCATCGAGGGGCACCACGAAAACCTAATTCCACCGCCGCAACCTTCTGTACCCGTGAGATCCCATCTTGGGGCCTTTTCCAACGCTCTGCCGGAGGGGGCATTGATCACGGAGGGCTTCTACATCAACACCATAGCCTCTTCGAGGATGTGTGAGTAATTTACCTCAGACCTTCGGGTCCATAGTTACTAGCTAGATGACTTCTTCTCTCTCTTTGGATCTCAATACAAAGTTCTCCTCGATTCTCTTGGAGATCTATTCGATGTAATCTTTTTGCGGTGTGTCTGTCGAGATCCGATGAATTGTGGGTTTATGATCCAGATTATCAATGAACAATATTTGAATATTCTCTGAATTCTTTTATGTATGATTGGTTATCTTTGCAAGTCTCTTTGAATTATCAGTTTGGTTTGGCCTACTAGATTGATCTTTCTTTCAATGGGAGAAGTGCTTAGCTTTGGGCTCAATCTTGCGGTGCTCGATCCCAGTGACAGTAGGGGAAACGACACGTATTGTATTGTTGACATCGAGGATAAAAAGATGGGGTTTATATCATATTGCATGAGTTTATCCCTCTGCATCATGTCATCTTGCTTAAAGCGTTACTCTGTTCTTATGAACTTAATACTCTAGATGCATGCTGGATAGCGGTCGATGTGTGGAGTAATAGTAGTAGATGCAGGCAGGAGTCGGTCTACTTGTCACGGACGTGATGCCTATATACATGATCATACCTAGATATTCTCATAACTATGCTCAATTCTATCAATTGCTCGACGGTAATTTGTTCACCCACCGTAATACTTATGCTATCTTGAGAGAAGCCACTAGTGAAACCTATGGCCCCCGGGTCTATTTTCCATCATATTAATCTCCCGTCAACTAGCGATTTCTATTACCGTTTATTTTGCAATCTTTACTTTTAGTCTTTATCATAAAAATACCAAAAATATTATCTTATCATCTCTATCAGATCTCAATTTTTGCAAGTGGCCGTGAAGGGATTGATAACCCCTTTATCATGTTGGTTGCAAGGTTCTTATTTGTTTGTGTAGGTGCGTGGGACTTGCGTGTGGTCTCCTACTGGATTGATACCTTGGTTCTCAAAAACTGACGGAAATACTTACGCTACTTTGCTGCATCACCCTTTCCTCTTCAAGGGAAAAACCAACGTAGTGCTCAAGAGGTAGCAAAGTGCGTAAACAATAATATTCACAACTTTATTTTATTACCATCATTTGTGTTGAGTTTCATTTATTCATATATATGTATTGACCCCCTTCTTCAAATTAGATGTTTCGGATGCGGGATGAACTCCTACCACCAGATCGTATGCGAGCAATTCAAGAGGAATTGGCGGCATTCTTTCTTGACCACGTGATCGATAAAGTCGGATAATACCATGTGGACCCTGAGTTCATATATAATTAGGGGATTATATTGTAAGAGATCTTATATTGTATATATGTAGCCAGTAGCGTCGGATAGATATACGAAAACTTGTTGTTCGACCAATCTCTCAGAGAAGGAGAGGTCGATATCACTTCTCTCTGTATGCATATGTTCATGACGATCTTCTGTTTCCTTCATTTGCTTGCTAGCTAGCGTGTCGAGTCCTCTCTATACGTATAGTACGTAGCGTCGACCAAGCACGGAGATAAGAGAGGACACTTCTCTCTATTAATTAGCTAGCTAACACAATTATGAAACACCTAAATTAATCCCCCAAAACCCCTAAACCACCCCCTTTCAAGAAAAACCTCAGCTCCTACTAGCTGCTCACGCGTGGATGCCTATTGGTCCCGGTTGGTGCCACCAACCGGGACCAAAGGGCCTCCTCCCTGGGCTCGCCGGACCGGCCACGTGGAGGCCCATCTGTCCTAGTTCGTGTAAGAACCAGGACTAAAGGCCTAGGGCTTTAGTAACAACCCTTTAGTCTCGGTTCAATAACCAGGACAAATGGGCCTTACGAACCGGGACAAATGGCCCTTTTTCTACTAGTGATCGCACACTCCCTCTATTTTCAGGATTAGTGTTGAACCTAAATAAATATTATTTGGTGCTTGCGTTGAGCATGAATATGATTAGATCATGTTTATTGCAAATACGGTTATTCATTTAAGTCAGAGAATAATTGTTGTTCTTTTTATTTGAATAAAACCTTCTATGGTCATACACCCAATGTGAATGGTTTATTGAATCTCGATCGTGTGATACACATATTCATAATATTGATGCCAAAAGATGCAAAGTTAATAATGATAGTGCAACATATTTGTGGCGCTGCCGTTTAGGTCATATTGGTGTAAAGCGCATGAAGAAACTCCATGTTGATGGATCCTTAGAATCACTTGATTAATGAATCATTTTGATGCTTGTGAACCATGCCTCATGGGCAAGATGACTAGAACGCCGTTCTTCGGAACAATGGAGCAAGCTACTAACTTATTGGAAATAATACATACTGATGTGTGCAGTTCGATGAGTGTTAAGGCTCGCGGTAAGTATCGTTATTTTCTGACCTTCACAGATGATTTGAGCAGATATGGGTATACTTGATGAAACACAAGTCTGAAACATTTGAAAAGTTCAAAGAATTTCAGAGTGAAGTGGAGAATCATCGTAACAAGAAAATAAAAGTTTCTACGATATGATCGCAGAGGTAAAATATTTGAGTTACGAGTTTGGCCTTCAGTTAAAACAATGTGAAATAGTTTCACTACTCACGCCACCTGGAACACCACAGTGTAATGGTGTGTCCGAACGTCGTAACCGTACTTTATTAGATATGGTGCGATCTATGATGTCTCTTACCGATCTACCACTATCATTTTGGGGTTATGCATTAGAGACAGCTACATTCACGTTAAATAGGGCACCATCTAAATCCATGGAGATGACACCGTCTGAACTGTGGTTTGGCCAGAAACCTAAGTTGTCGTTTCTTAAAGTTTGGGACTACGATGCTTATGTGAAAAAGTTTCAACATAATAAGCTCGAACCCAAATCGGAGAAGTGAATCTTCATAGGATACCCAAAAAGTAACTATTGGGTACACCTTCTATCACAGATCTGAAGGCAAGATCTTTGTTGCTAAGAATGGATCCTTTCTAGAGAAGGAGTTTCTCTCGAAAGAAGTGAGTGGGAGGAAAGTAGAACTTGATGAGGTAATTGTACCTTCTCCCAAATTGGAAAATAGTTCATCACAGAAATCAGTTCCAGTGATGCCTACACCAATTAGTGAGGAAGATTAATGATGATGATCATGAAACTTCAGATCAAGTTACTACCGAACCTCGTAGGTCAACCAAAGTACGGTCCGCACCAGAGTGGTATGGTAATCTTGTTCTGGAGGTCATGTTACTTGACCATGACGAACCTACGAACTATGAGGAAGCGATGATGAGCCTAGATTCCGCAAAATGGTTTAAGGCCATGAAATCTGAGATGGGATCCATGTATGAGAACAAAGTATGGACTTTGGTTGACTTGCCCGATGATCGGCAAGCCATTGAGAATAAATGGATCTTCAAGAGGAAGACGGACGCTGATAGTAGTGTTACTATCTACAAAGTTCAAATTGTCGCAAAAAGGTTTTTCAACAAGTTCATGGTGTTGACTACGATGAGATTTTCTCACTCGTAGCGATGCTTAAGTCTGTCCGAATCATGTTAGCAATTGCCACATTTGATGAAATCTGGCAGATGGATGTCAAAATTGCATTCCTTAATGGATTTCTTAAATAAGAGTTGTATATGATACAACAAGAAGGTTTTGTCAATCCTAAAGGTGCTAACAAAGTGTGCAAGCTCCAGCGATCCATCTATGGACTGGTGCAAGCATCTCGGAGTTGGAATATACGCTTTGATGAGTTGATCAAAGCATATAGTTTTATACAAACTCGCGGTGAAGCCTGTATTTACAAGAAAGTGAGTGGGAGCACTACAGCATTTTTGATAAGTATATGTGAATGACATATTGTTGATCAGAAATGATGTAGAATTTTCTGGAAAGCATAAAGGAGTCTTTGAAATGAGTTTTTCAAAGAAAGACCTCGGTGAAGCTGCTTACATATTGAGCATCAAGATCTATGGAGATAGATCAAGACGCTTGATAAGTTTTTTCAATGAGTACATACCTTGACAAGTTTTTGAAGTAGTTCAAAATGGAACAGTCAAAGAAGGAGTTCTTGCCTGTATTGCAAGGTGTGAAGTTGAGTAAGACTCAAAGCCCGACCACGGCAGAAGATAGAGTGAGAATGAAAGTCATTCCCTATGCCTCAGCCATAGGTTCTATAAAGTATGTCATGCTGTGTACCAGACCTATTGTATACCCTGCCCTGAGTTTGGCAAGGGAGTACAATAGTGATCTAGAAGTAGATCACTGGACATTGGTCAAAATTATCCTTAGAGGACTAAGGAAATATTTCTCGGTTATGGAGGTGACAAAGAGTTCATCGTAAAGAGTTACGTCAATGCAAGCTTTGACACCGATCTAGATGACTCTGAGTCTCGATGTGGATACATATTGAAAGTGGGAGCATTTAGCTAGAGTAGCTCAGTGCAGAGCATTGTACACATAGAAATTTGCAAAATACATACGGGTCTGAATGTGAAGACCAATTGACTAAACCTCTCTCACAAGCAAAACATGATCACACCTTAGTACTCTTTGGATGTTAATCACATGGCGATGTGAACTAGATTATTGACTCTAGTAAACCCTTTGGGTATTGGTCACATGGCTATGTGAACTATAGAGTATTATATCACATGACGATGTGAACTATTGGTGTTAAATCACATGGCGATGTGAACTAGATTATTGACTCTAGTGCAAGTGGGAGACTGAAGGAAATATGCCCTAGAGGCAATAATAAAGTTATTATTTATTTCTTTATATCATGATAAATGTTTATTATTCATGCTAGAATTGTATTAACCGGAAACTTAGTACATGTGTGAATACATAGACAAAAACAGAGTGTCACTAGTATACCTCTACTTGACTAGCTTGTTGAATCAAAGATGGTTAAGTTTCCTAGCCATAGACATGAGTTGTCATTTGATTAACGAGATCACATCATTAGAGAATGATGTGATTGACTTGACCCATTCTGTTAGCTTAGCACTTGATCGTTTAGTATGTTGCTATTGCTTTCTTTATGACTTATACATGTTCCTATGACTATGAGATTATGCAACTCCCGAATACCGGAGGAACACTTTGTGTGCTACCAAACGTCACAACGTAACTGGGTGATTATAAAGGTGCTCTACAGGTGTCTCCGATGGTACTTGTTGAGTTGGCATAGACCGAGATTAGGATTTGTCACAACGATTGTCGGAGAGGTATCTTTGGGCCCTCTCGGTAATGCACATCTCTATAAGCCTTGCAAGAAATGTGACTAATGAGTTAGTTGCGGGATGATGCATTACGGAACGAGTAAAGAGACTTGCCGGTGACTAGATTGAACTATGTATTGAGATATCGACGATCGAATCTCGGGCAAGTAACATACCGATGACAAAGGGAACAACGTATGTTGTTATGCGGTTTGACCGATAAAGATCTTCGTAGAATATGTGGGAGCCAATATGAGCATCCAGGTTCCACTATTGGTTATTGACCGGAGATGTGTCTCGGTCATGTCTACATAGTTCTCGAACCCGTAGTGTCCGCACTCTTAACGTTTGATGACGATTTGTATTAAAGAGTTATGTGATTTGATGACCGAAGATAGTTCGGAGTCCCGGATGAGATCATAGACATGACGAGGAGCCTCGAAATGGTCGAGACATAAAGATCGATATATTGAAAGGCTATATTCAGACATCGGAAAGGTTCCGAGTGATTCGGGTATTTTTCGGAGTACCGGAGAGTTACGGGAATTCGTATTGGGCCTTAATGGGCCATACGGGAAAGGAGAGAAAGGCCTCAAGGGCGGCCGCGCCCCTTCCCCATGGACTGGTCCGAATTGGACTAGGGAAAGGGGGTGCCCCCTTCCTTCCTTCTCCTTCTCCCTTCCCCTTTTCCTATTCCATGTGGGAGGTGGAATCCTACTAGGACTAGGGAGTCCTAGTAGGACTCCACACTTTGGGCGCGCCCTATGAGGGCCGGCCTCCTCCTCCCTCCATCTTTTATATACGTGGCCAGGGGGCACGCCATAGACGCACAAGTTGATTTCTTAGCCGTGTGCGGTGCCCCCTCCACAGTTACACACCTCGGTCATATCGTCGTAGTGCTTAGGCGAAGCCCTGCGTCGGTAACTTCATCATCACCGTCACCACGCCGTCGTGCTGACGGAACTCTCCCTCGGCCTCAACTGGAATAAGAGTACGAGGGACGTCATCGAGCTGATGAACGTGTGCTGAACTCGGAGGTGCCGTGCGTTCGGTACTTGGATCGGTCGGATCGTGAAGACGTACGACTACATCAACCGCGTTGTCATAACGCTTTCGCTTACGGTCTACGAGGGTACTTGGACAACACTCTCCCGCTCGTTGCTATGTATCACCATGATCTTGCGTGTGCTTAGGAAATTTTTGAAATTACTGCGTTCCCCAACAGCACTGACGAGGTAACGCCCCTTGAGCTGTCTCGCGGCTTGCGTTCTTGGGCTGCGCTATGTGTGGTGCGTGGGTTGCTGTCATGGTGCCATCTGCCATGGCCCCTTCGCTCGGACGCATCGAACTCGCATGCATATGGTCGTGAGTCGTGACCCAGAGCTCGCATGGCGTCACCCCATGGAGCACGGCGAGGTCTCATCTCGCACGGTTTGCTTGGTCGCATGCCCCAACGAGGGCACCGGGTCCTTTACCCTTACCTGTAATCATGTACTAGTGGTTGGGGCGCACCCATGATGTGCCGCCTGAGAGAAAGTTCGGGCGGTGCTAGGTGGGGTGCGCCCCTTTTACTTTTTTATCTGCACTAAGTATTGTTAGTTGGAAAACGCCATTTCCAGTTAGTTTGTTCTGTTCTTGTTAGCACATAAACATGCCATATATCATCAACTATGAACTTAATTACAAATTCATTTGAAGAACTTCACTTATCACTGATGCAAGTAGGATCACAATCTAGAAGTCATGGCCAAAAATTATCAGTTCCAATTGAAATAAGCTAGCAAAAAAAAATTGTGTACTCGATGGCTAACTATCAAACAGCGGCAGCCACCAACGCTTCCAACAAGGGAGACGATGAGGCAACATGTAAGCACCAGCTAACAACCTTTGGTCATTGCATGGCCTTGAATTTGAACACCAGCATGGCTGCCAGCGCCGCCTTGTCGAGCCCCAGTCCGCTGGTCCTCTTTCTCGTCGGTCCGGCCGCCGTGCCAGATCCACCGGCATGGTACCTAGGTACACCGCGCACTCTTACCCAGACCTTCTTGCCGCCGCTAGGCGCCCCGCTTTGAATCCGAGTTCCGTCTGTCGAGCCCCCTGCGCCGGTCCTCTTCCTCGTCGGCCCTGGCATAAGATGGTTAACATCACAAAAGGGCATGGATTGTATGACAAGGCTTCATACATGTAACAACAAAACTTACCTTATTTTCAGTTTACTCTATGGTGTGGAAAACAAATAAGGAGTGCACCATGGACGCAGAGTTTCTGAGCCCAAGCTCAAATGAGATTGGGTGAACAGTAAAATTCAAAAAATCGTGACAAACATTGACAAAAGTTTTAAGCGCTTGCAAAAATTCGTCATGGAATCACATTTGTAGAAGGCGTGGCAAAAAAAACAAAATCAGTACTCTGAAAATGCTACTTTCAAAAGCATTTTGGAGCATTGATTTTATTTTTTTGCCATGTCTTCTACAAATGTGATTCCATGACGAATTTATGCAAGCACTGAATTTTGATTTTACTGTTCACCAAGCTCATCTGAGCTCGGGAGCAGAAGGACACTTTCGGTGCACCATACACAACACACAGAAGATTAGCAAATATGAACTAAACAGTTCCATCTGTCTAATGCAGCATAATTTCCATATTTTACTACATCTCCCAGATTCAGTAACAAACTTATGCGCATATGATATAAGCCTTGTGAAATGGAAGTAGTTGCAAAACCATCCATCAGGAGACAGAAATAATTTTCCAGGAACTTGTAGCATGGTGCACTAAGATGAAACAAATATTGACATAAATGTAATGAGGCTCTAAATTGACATGCTGACATTTGCTGCAGCATATATAATAATCATATCAGTAACAGTAAATTAGAAATTCGGGAGTATGCGAAACTTAATTTAAAATAGTATCAACCAAAACCAGTTCATCTAGGTTTGACACATATATACAATCATAGACTCGATATTTATATTATAACACACTTATTCTGCAATTAACTTATAATAAAACTAAAAAACATATTAACTGCTGTAGCTACATGATTCTCTTATGAACTGAAACAAGGGTCTATTGTTTGAAAAGAAATCAACAGTCTAAATAAGGGAAGTAAGCCTTTGAATATTCAGAGGGACTCAGCATACCGTGGTGTACTTATTATAAAGCTGAAGATGTACAGAGGATAAAACCAAATTACCTGGAAGAGTACTTCAGTTATACTCCCTCCGTTCCTAAATATTTGTCTTTTTAGAGATTTCAAATGGACTACCATATACGGATGTTTGTAGACATATTTTAGAGTGTAGATTCACTCATTTTGCTCCGTATATAGTCACTTGTTGAAATCTCTAGAAAGACAAATATTTAGGAACAGAGGGAGTAGAAAACAAAACATATTAATGCACATTATTTGGGGGAAAAGAGAATTGAAATGACAGAACATACTATAGGAGGGTAGCACACACAATAAGAAAAGACATGATAATAGAATCATACAAGCAGCATGTGTTTGTATTTCTCAATTTGCATGCGTGATTGAAAGAAAACTACCAGCTGAAAATAACTTCAATGCCCGTTCCTACTTATCTAGCATACATTGGAGAACAAAATAGCAAATTTTCATTGATGATCAATACTCATGTGACAATCTATTCAAATCCAAAAGCACTTGTTTATGTGAGGACATATCTGAAAATTGGTGAGCTAAGATTGACATGCCATTACATGTTTGTCTAAAACAAAACACTCCTGGAAGATGCTAATGACAATAAAGAGCACCTACCTAGAAAATCTTGACAATACGCGAACGTAAGAATGAATAGATAGCAACAACTGTTGTGTGATCACATATAGATGTTGTCCCCACGGTTGATCACATTGCTCAAGCAGTATCCATAGAAGAGTTGGAATGACCACCGATTTCAAGGTTAGCAAGCTATAAAGCACAAGAAGTATTTTAAAGAACTATTCATGATATGGAACACGGAAAGAGAAGGTGCTGGTCAGAACTGGAGAATATAATTCTCTTAATACAGAGACGAAGTAAAAAGAGATTCCATACAACCTCCATGTGACCAGATTGAACTATATTTTGCAATAATGATGGAACAAATGTCACATGACAAAGTAAACTGGAGTAACTAAAGCGGCAAAGAGGAATAGAGAAATAAGAAAACGGAATGTTTATTGTGCCCTGCATAGTTCAATTAACAGGATCAAGATACACCGAGTTTGTTCGGCCGTTTCATCCAAGTGTCAAATTAAATTAATTCTAAATGTCTCCCACGATTTTGCTAGCCTTGTAGTTGTATATCAAAAATAATGGCAGATAGGTGTTTGAAAAAACCCAATCATATTGGATGAGCTATCAGCGAATATATAGAAAAGTTGGTCAATCCGCTCCATTTCCTTTGAAACCGCTGTAGTGGGAACAGGTGATAATGAAATGCTACTTCAAATAGATCTAAGTAACATGTAGCTCACTATCTATATATAATATCTTGATTTTGCATATCGCATACAATATGAT
Source organism: Triticum aestivum (assembly GCF_018294505.1). Classification (NCBI taxonomy): domain Eukaryota; kingdom Viridiplantae; phylum Streptophyta; class Magnoliopsida; order Poales; family Poaceae; genus Triticum; species Triticum aestivum. The sequence continues at coordinate 50,887,267 of NC_057811.1, forward strand.
AGGATTTAGCCTGCAAGATTATGCATTTGGTAATTAGTGTACAAGCAAAAAAAAGAAGCAGAAGAATGAGAAGGCTAGCACATAGCTTGACATAAACCAAGTAACTGAATAACACACACATGCACATTCTTAAGTGTAAATGGTTCAACAAGTAATTCGGAAAGAAAAGGAATCAGTGCATCTCACCACGTGTGCTTTGCTGCTGGTCAGGTCTTACTATCTCCTTTCCTTTCTCTGTTTTGTTCCTAAATATAATTGTTTGCTTAGTACTCATTCAGATACCCTCAAATGAGAAAATCATAGCTCCCACTCCAACCCATATGGAAAAGAAGTAGTGGAAAATAAAACTAATCGAAGCAAGTAAAGCCTGATGAAAAGTTAACCTATGTGCACCTCAACTGCATTCACGCACCCAACAGCTCGCAAACGGGAATTAGCAGACGACTTGCACGAATCCTGTCCAAGACAACAAAATTTTGCAGGCTGTGAATCACATGACATGGACTACAAAGAAACAGACAGTCCCGCAGGCATATGTACGAACAGGTGACGAGCAATAATCCAACGGCAAAAAGAAAATGGATCAGTTCCAGGAAGTGCCACAAACTATATAAGCAGCATATATGACAATTTCAGCTCATAGTGGATCAGTTCCAAGATGCAGACCTGTGTAGCAATCCCAGCATTGTCCACTCCAGTGACCCAAAGAGCATTATAACCAGACATCCTCCGCCAAGGTATTAGCATCTTGCGTTATTGAAATGAAGGGAAATTAGGACCATTATCACATAGGTCTCTCTGTCTGCGTAGGCATTGATGATGAATACCTCTATAGCAACCATAAGTGCATGGATTATATGAAGCACTCCAGTCACATCCGGAGGTGACAGAACCTGAAAATTATACAACTTAGCGCATCGCTGAAGGAAATCTGTATGTATGGGATCCATTGTCTATAAAAAACACTATCACAAGATGCAGTTTCTTAAATCAGCTCACATCACACATCACCCAATCTTCACGAGTGTGAGTCACTTACTATGACAAAGGGTGGTTTTGTGCTAGCAGGATCTGCCCCAAAATATCCCGAAGACCCCCACGAGGCATACCACCTACATTGTGAAAAATAAAAGCATGCAGTTCAGCAAGCCATAACTGATGGAACGAATTCTAAGTTCAAGAAGGGAAAGTTGCATCTTACGATTTTTCGACTACACTTGGGCTATACTGCTTGGCCATTCGAGTTGCCCATGATTTCTTCTGCCCATTAGGGGTGTCTGGATCTTTGAAATCCTCAGGATTTTCATTGTCATCAGCTTTTTTCCTTTGTTTCTTCTCGCTTTTCTTAGGTCCATCCGAAGCAGCCTGAGCCTACAGAAAACCAAATCAGTACAAAACGTTCGCCGTTAAGTAACAAATTCAGTAACAAATGTTTCAACCTGGAGCCTAGCCGCCTCCTTTTGCTTTGCCTTAAGCTTTTTCTCTTCCTTCTCTCTTGCCTGCAAGAGAACAACCTGGCCCATAAGTGATCTTTCCCCACGCATTCACAATTTCACATAGAACGAGCAGTTTGATCTAGTATATGATTCACCTAGTTTCTGACGTCCGCCAAAAATCAGGAAAGCTGGCCGCCAATTACCAATTCGGGCCAAAGTCACCGAGTTCCAGGAAACATACCTTCTGGTCCTTCTTCAACTTCTGCTCCAGCTCCTTCTCGTCAAGTTGCTGCTCCCACCAACAGAGAGAAAAAGGGAAGAATACAATTTGGATGAGCCACTGATCTGAAAAAAATTGAAATAGGGTTGAGGCCGAAGAAACTACTCGATGAACCTTATCATCCGGAGCTGGCTTCTCCGGCGTCATCGCCACCGGCTGCATCACAAAACCAACCACAGTCGCGTCAGCTCCCGAACGTACAGAGAGGGATGCATCCACGGTAGTGGTGGCCGTTCGCGAACATGGAGGGGCGGTTGCCGCCGGCTGACTTGTCGGCGTCATGTGGATCCAGCGTCTATGCTGCCAGCAGGATGGCCGTTCGCGCTGCCGCGAAGAACACGGAGAGGCGGTCGCCGCCGGCTTGCCGGCGTCGAGGTAGATATTGATCCAACGTCTCCGCTGCCATCAGCCTACCACCGCTGCCATCTCGTGGGTCGCGGAAGGAAGCCGTGCTACGCCGCCACCGAAACGCCATTCCACATACCCCGTCTCCACTGGTCCACCACCTCCAGCCACTCCGCCTTATCAGCCGATCCGCTCGAAAGGGAGGAGTGAAAAGAAATACAGACCAGCGGCACGACGCATCGCCGAATCCAACTGACTTTTGGAAGGGGGAGGGAGGCAGGCTTCTCTCTCTTTCTTCCTTCTGGACGAAGGAAAGGATGTAGTGGTACGTGGGCCAATGATTAACAGTACGAGAGAAGACGCCCTTGTCTCGGGTGCATTGATTGCTTTCGTAAAATTACCTTGGGAAGGTGTTAACTGAGCTGCAGCGACAGTAAATTGCGGGACGTGGCATAGGCGAGGAGGCGCTCCTTACGCGACTCTTATTGTGTTTTATGGCTGTATCTCGAATACTCGTGTGATGAGTGATTTTTCGGGTTTCGTAGGCTACCTAGCTATTGTAGATGATTGTGAGCATAACTCTGTTCTCCTCAGGGATACAGTGTTCTTCTCTGAGAATTTCGTGAGCAAGCTACGTTCACTCTGATTGCTCTTGAGGCATAGCTAGCTTATCCACATAACCATGTGCATGCACGGTCAAGTCATGATTATCCTAACAAGCCAGCAGATGTTTGCCAGACGTTGTGCAACATGTTCATAATCATTTGCTAATTTAAATTGTTTTGGGGCCTTGGCAAAGTCCTTTTTTTAAACTGAATTGTATTTAGGAGTATCAAATATATTGTTATACTTATTTTTCATTTGATTCTACAAAAATAAGATAGTCACAAAATAATGGATTTAATTACACACCTATACACAAGGATCAATCAAAATGGCTCCTGCTTATGTATTTGTTGTCAAGCTTTCGGGTAATTATTCATGGGCCTCCTGGTTTGTTTGTGTGTAGATCTCTACCATTAGTCACTTTTAACCTTCTTTTGAGTTATGTCGGCACTGTATCCTGCTTTGGCGCCTATTTTGTTTACAATACAATATTCATCTCCATCAACTTGAGAATCAGGAACACAAAATTTAAGATTGAATACCCTGATCTCTTTTAAGAAAAATATATTCTTCCACATTCATCCTTGGTTTTGAGTTTTAACATCCGGATTGTGATGACAATACTGAAGGTGATATCGATGTGACAAGCAGAAGATTTCCACATTAAAGGTGACCTTACATAGCTGGGGACAAACTTTGTTCTTCTAAACCTAATGTTATAAACTCTCCAAAGAAATCTAAACAAAGCTTCCACATATATTCCTCAAGATAAGATATTTGATTCTCAAAGCCGTCGAGTCTATATCTAACTTGATTCAGGAATTGGATGAATGTCCAATTGGTCTACACCAATTGCCTCAAGGACGACCTACCATCAGAACGAGCTTACATCCATATCACACACTTTCGGCAATGGATCAAAATTATGGCCAGAGGTTACCATGTCAACTGTCACTCTGGATCAGCTAGCGTCATGATGGTGAACCACTGAGCTCGCGGTGTGAGGGGGTGTACTTTGCATCTTGCAAGATGTGCTCCCCCTGGTCCTTTTTAGTTCGCATATAAGATTTGTCCGAAGTCAAGCCTATTAAAGTTTGACCAACTTTATAAAAAAACATATTTACATTCACAATGTGAAATCAATACCAGTAGATGCGTCATGACTTAAAGTTTCATATCATATAACTTTATCACGGTAGATGTTGATATTTTTTCTTATAAATATGGTCAAACTTTGTGAAGTTTGAATTTAGACAATTCTTATATGCAGAGTAAAAAAGACCGGATGGAGTACCACTTATGATGATGATGATAAATGTATCCTTTCGACATCGTTCCTGTGCATAGCCTGCTATTTTGTGACTACCGAGTTATAACGACAAGCTTACACACATGAAGACCTTGTTTTGCATCACATGAGTCAAAATAACACAATACACATGTATGGTACCGACGGGGCGCAGCGTGTCGCCGCGCGGGCTATGCTAGTAACTATCTATAACTCAACACAAATGATTCAGAAGTGAGGCCTGAACAAGGGGGGCCCACATAAACATACACAATGAACCTCCAGTCAACTCGGCCTGAAGCAATAAAAATCGGTTTATAATCAAACCGAAATCATACTAATCTGGAGGAAAACAAACAAAGAGGTGTGGTCCCATGATATTGACATGTTTAACAATTCACGCTTTTCCAGAAAATCCTCCAGCTCGCTCGCTGCTGCTTTGTGATCATTCGTGACCACCCGGCGACCTTGCTTCGCCGACCTCGCCTCCATCCAGTTCTCTGGCAGATACGCCGTCTGAGCCTTTAGATGATGTTAGAACACCATCCTAAATAGGATTCTGCGAACCAAATGCTTTAGCTTCACGTCTCCGTTTTGGAGGTCGCTTTATCCTCCTGATCACCACCATTCACCTCATACTAATCCAGGCGGTGCGGTGTCAAATAGAACAACCCCTCGGCATCATCGTCTTCATTTTCTTTCGCCACCTAGGCACCATCCCCGCCATTTTCTAGTGCGCCTTCCTTCCCGCTTGCTGGCTCTAGCAAACACGCCTCATACTCTACCATGCCACCCTTCAAAGTGGCGGTGTATAAACCAATTTTTAAATTTCTGCAAAACTAAAATAAATTGGATTCTTTTTAACAGGAAAGAGAAAGGCAAAGGAAAAGGGAAGGCGGATCCGAATACTAACTCTCATGGGATCATTTGTGGACGAGTTGTCCTTTACTTTGCCAGGGAGGCGGTCATCTCTTCTAGCCTCTTTTGATCGTATTAGGTTGTCACCTTTGTAGCTGAATCCTTGTACATCAGACGTCCCCTTGCACGGAATGGCTGGATCCGTCTACCCATTCAACTAACCAAGAACTGCTTGCCAATAAGGCCTCCTTTCACGAGGGCCTCCACTGCCCAATGAAGGATATGGGTCTCCTTAGATGCATCGACATCCATAATCTCACCCCCAAGAGCATCGTGACATCAGTCGATTGCACAAGAACTACGGCACCCACATCTGATCGTCGGCAATCGAAATGTCAGGAAATTAGAACCAGCCTTGCTGCCATCTCTTAATAGAGTCGGGCACCCGCGGATCGAAGTATTTGATAGTTGACCTCACTTGAATGAGGGCACAGCCACATTCTTAGAGATCGTCCCGTTCTTCTACGCCACACATGGAAGTATTTCCTCCATAAGCCAAAATGCGGCCGAGACCCCAAGAAACACTCGCACGGCGTAATGAAGCAAGCGGTGTGAAGGATTTCATTAGGTGTAAGGTGGTGCAGCTTAAGGCCATAGAAGAACAACCCACTGAATAAACACTTCTTCTTTGGTACAACTCCTAAATACAACAACGGCTGAGATCGCTCCGTACCCCTTCATTAAAAAGGGTAGGATCGTCTCATCACATAAAAAGCCGTCGCCCGCGCGACGGGGTTATACCCGCCCGCACGACGGGGCTGTACCGGCACTAGTAGAAACAGAGGCTTCCATACGCCCCCATTAGTCCCTAAAATAATCGAATCACGACCAAAGGGGTCTTTAGTCGCGGTTCGGGAGGAGACCCGCGACCAACTATCTGGGCCCAGCGCGCTCGGTCGACAGCTGGCGTACGGGAGGGGCTTTAGTCCCGGTTGGCCTGGCCAACCGGGACTAAAGGTCCTCAGGCTGGCCCGAAGGCCTTTAGTTGCGGTTGGCCAGGCCAACCGGGACTAAAGGCCCATCCCTATATATAGGACTCAGCTCACTTCACTTAGCCACAATTCAGAAGGGGGGTGGTGGGTTTGGTTTTGGTTCCTCCTATGCACACAAGGTGTTCGATGAAATGCCCGAGAGCATGAAACAAACATGATATGAAGTGTCCGAGCCACACTTGAGCTTTCTCATTTATTTTTCCTCCGCGATCGCGGTTAGCAACTTGAACCTTTCATGTGTCATTGATAAAATATGCATGTGTGTAGTTCATTGTTTAATTTATATTATTTCTAGCTAGTTAGTTTAACAAATGCATGATGGTTAATTATATACTTTATATAATAATAATGCAGATGAATCGGCAATGGATGTACGGTCCCCGACTCTCCGGCGAGTTCACTACGGGTTTGAAAGATTTCCTCGTAGTGGCAAATGCGAACAAGCAGCGAGGTTTTATTATCTGTCCATGTGCTGTCTGTAAGAATCAGAAGGGTTACTCCTCCTCAAGAGACGTTCACATGCACCTGCTTCGGCACGGTTTCATGCGAAGCTATAATTGTTGGACCAAGCATGGAGAAAGAGGGGTTAGAATGGAAGAAGATGAAGAAGGGGATGATATCGATGACAACTATCATGATCATTTCGGTGATACTTTCATGGAGGATGATGCTGAAGGTGGGGAAGGGTTAGGTGAAGGTGAAGAAGAGGCACATGATGAGCCCGCTGATGATCTTGGTCGGACCATTGCTGATGCACGGAGACGCTGCGAAACTGACAAGGAGAGGGAGAATTTGGATCGCATGTTAGAGGATCACAAAAAGTCGTTGTACCCAGGATGCGATAATAGTCTGAAAAAGCTGGGCTGCACACTGGATTTGCTAAAATGGAAGGCACAGGAAGGTGTAGCTGACTCATCATTTGAAAATTTGCTGAAAATGTTGAAGAATATGTTTCCGAAGAATAACGAGTTGCCCGCCAGTACGTACGAAGCAAAGAAGGTTGTCTGCCCTCTAGGTTTAGAGGTTCTGAAGATACATGCATGCATTAACGACTGCATCCTCTACCGCGGTGAATACGAGAATTTGAATGAATGCCCTGTATGCACTGCATTGCGTTATAAGATCAGAGGCGATGACCCTGGTGACGATGTTGAGGGCGAGAAACCCAGGAAGAGGGTTCCCGCCAAGGTGATGTGGTATGCTCCTATAATACCACGGTTGAAACGTCTGTTCAGGAACAAAAAGCATGCCAAGTCGTTGCGATGGCACAAAGAGGACCGTAAGTCCGACGGGGAGTTGAGACACACCGCTGATGGAACGCAATGGAGAAAGATCGACAGAGTGTTCAAAGATTTTGCAGCTGACGCAAGGAACATAAGATTTGGTCTAAGTACTGATGGCATGAATCCTTTTGGCGAGCAGAGCTCCAGCCATAGCACCTGGCCCGTGACTCTATGCATCTACAACCTTCCTCCTTGGTTGTGCATGAAGCGGAAGTTCATTATGATGCCAGTGCTCATCCAAGGTCCAAAGCAACCCGGGAACGACATCGATGTGTACCTAAGGCCATTAGTTGATGAACTTTTACAGTTGTGGAGCAGACCTGGTGTACGTGTCTGGGATGAGCACAAAGAAGAGGAATTTGACCTACGAGCGTTGCTTTTTGTAACCATCAACGATTGGCCTGCTCTCAGTAACCTTTCGGGACAGACAAATAAGGGATACAATGCATGCACGCACTGCTTACATGAGACTGAAAGTGTACGTTTGGGTAATTGTAAGAAGAACGTGTACCTGGGTCATCGTCGATTTCTTCCCCGAAATCATAACGTAAGAAAGAAAGGCAAGCATTTCAACGGCAAGGCAGATCACCGGCCGAAGCCTGCGGAACGTACTGGTGCTGAGATATTTGATATGGTCAAGGATTTGAAAGTCATCTTTGGAAAGGGTCCTGGCGGACAATCAGTTCCGCGGGGAGTTGACGGGCACGCACCCATGTGGAAGAAGAAATCTATATTTTGGGAGCTAGAATATTGGAAAGTCCTAGATGTCCGCTCTGCAATCGACGTGATGCATGTTACGAAGAATATTTGCGTGAACCTGCTAAGCTTCTTGGGCGTGTATGGGAAGACAAATGATACAAAGGAAGCACGGCAGGACCAGCAACTTTTGAAAGACCCAGATGACCGGCATCCGGAATGGTTTCAAGGTCGTGCCAGCTACGCTCTTACCAAAGAAGAGAAGGTCATTTTTTTGAATGCCTGAGCAGTATGAAGGTCCCGTCTGGCTTCTCGTCGAATATAAAGGGAATAATAAACATGGCGGACAAAAAGTTCCTAAACCTGAAGTCTCACGACTGCCACGTGATTATGACGCAATTGCTTCCGATTGCTTTGAGGGGGCTCCTACCGGAAAATGTTCGAGTAGCCATTGTGAAGCTATGTGCATTCCTCAATGCAATCTCTCAGAAGGTAATCAATCCAGAAGATCTACCACGGTTACAGAACGATGTGGTCCAATGCCTTGTCAGTTTCGAGTTGGTGTTCCCACCATCCTTCTTCGATATTATGACGCACCTCCTGCTCCACCTAGTCGAAGAGATTTCCATTCTCGGTCCTGTATTTCTACACAATATGTTCCCCTTTGAGAGGTTCATGGGAGTATTAAAGAAATATGTTCGTAACCGTGCTAGGCCAGAAGGAAGCATCGTCAAGGGCTATGGAAATGAGGAGGTAATTGAGTTCTGTATTGACTATGTTCCTGACCTTAAGCCGATTGGTATTCCTCAATCGCGGCACGAGGGGAGACTAAGTGGAAAAGGCACGATCGGAAGGAAATCAACAATATGTATGGACGGTCATTCTATGACTGAAGCACACCACACAGTTCTGCAAAATTCCAGCTTGGTGGCTCCGTACTTCGAGCAACACAAGAATATTTTACGCTCGGACAACCCGGGGAAGCCTGAATCCTGGATTAGAAAAGCCCACATGGAGACTTTCGGCAGTTGGTTGCGAAAACATTTAATGAATGACAATGATGTTGGAGATCAGCTGTACATGTTGGCCAAGACACCATCTTTGACTATAACGACTTTCCAAGGGTACGAGATAAATGGGAATACATTTTACACCATCGCCCAAGATAAAAAGAGCACCAACCAAAACAGTGGTGTCCGCTTTGATGCAGCAACCGAGAATGGGCAAAAGGTCACATATTATGGTTACATAGAGGAGATATGGGAACTTGACTATGGACCCTCCTTTAAGGTCCCTTTGTTCCGGTGCAAATGGTTCAAGCTAACAGGAGGTGGGGTAAAGGTGGACGAGCAATACGGAATGACAATGGTGGATTTCAACAATCTTGGTTACCTTGACGAACCATTCGTCCTTGCCAAAGATGTCGCTCAGGTTTTTTATTTGAAGGACATGAGTAGCAAACCGAGGAAACGGAAAGATAAGAAAACGATCAGTACATCATGC